>NC_133132.1:17644015-17866515 GCF_048418815.1 Hemitrygon akajei | reverse complement strand
CAGGTTTTAGAATAAGCACTACTACAGTCGTTTACCAAGAGGATGCAAGATGGCGAAAACTCCAAATACAATTCAGAAATTTTAATAATATCTCAAGGGAGTTGTCAGTCATACCTCTGATCAGACATGTTTCTTCCTTTCGTGGAAACGCCTGACCTACAACTCCCTTCCAATATTATTTCAATATGATATCCAGAAAATATTTTTCACAATCTTCAGCACTTTCCACACCATGGTCTGTGCCCTTTTATGCGTAATAAGATCACTCGGAGACTGATACTTCTAACTTTCCTAAACGTCTTACTTCTCTCCCTAATTGCATCTGCACACTCCTCAGTCCACCATGGTATAGCCTTTCCCCTATCATTTCTGTTTGTAATGGGAATCACTTCCAACGCAGTTTGCTGAATAACGTGACATAACCTTTCATTGTAAAAATGCACATCTTCTTCAACATTCTGCAGCAGTTCCAGAGCTACTATGAACATTAAACCTCGTACCCATTCAGACACACAAGTTGAAAATAACTCTTCTACAATCAAACCATTGCCATCATTCCACAAACAACCTCACAGTGAACTATGTGCGTTAAAATCCACACACAAATACAACCCTTAGTGAGAGAGAAAATTCACTAAATCACACATATGCTTTCTCATACATCAATAGAAAATTTTCCAGAAAGATTGCAACAATTAACTACTTTTATACACCTATCCAGCTGAATCAAATCTTTCCAGTGTTACGGATTCAGCAACAATAAATATATGAGTGAGGCAGGGGTTTTTATAACAAATAAGACATTTATTAAACACTGAAAAACAAACCTCCAAAAGTAAACAAAACACTAACGTAACCGGAAGTCAGCTGCTGTGCGGCAGCTTAAACAGTTCTTAAAGCGATGTTGCAAAAACAGTTCTTCAAAGTAGTATTGCAAAAGTTCAAAATGCTTACAGTCCATTAAAGGAGAGACTTTTTCGACGATTTAAATTCTCTTTCACGTCGTGTCGTTGCGAAACCCAGTCGAACTATACTTTTCCCACGGAGAATTTACGAAGATAGAAAATGAAACGGCTGAAAGGCACTGACCTTTCCTTGACAAAACTGTTCCCAATCCTTTCTGCTATTTCGCAGGGTTCAATACGGGGACAGCAAGCGAATTCCTTCCGAATGAGGATCAAACAAGGTCGAACCTGTTTCACCGTCGAAATCGACTTTCCTCGATCTTTTAGCTCCCGAACTCCGATCTTCACTCTCCACTGATTCTCAACTGGCTGTATTAATAAGAAACTGCCGGCAATGACCTTTTAAACATTAGACATCAAATAAAACTCCATCTTTCAACTAAACTGCGTCATAATATTGAACCACGCAGTGGCATGAAGTCAAAATGGCAAATCCAGTCACGAACTGCCCTTCCTCACAGGGAGGGGCCTTCCTTTTATACCCTGTGAAAAAAACCTGTCACATGACCTCCACTGGTCGGAAAATGACGTCACTCCACCATCACAAGACCACTACCTTAAGTCCAGTATAGCTTCAACACCGCTCACGTGACAAGTACACCACTGTCACGTGTCACGGGTACGAAACACCACCATAACCCTATAAGTGCCTCATACGTTTCATTCACATTCACAACTGCATACCCTGCCCCTTTCCTTATAAAGATGGCAATTCCACCCCTCTACTAACTAAGCCATCACGCCTAATGACAATATAATCCTGCACTGAGAAAATCAAACAACTTAAAATATCCAAATAACCAGGTCTCCTGACTACATATAGCATCGGGAGGAAATGCCAGATCAGAAATATACTTCTTAAAGTCTTGACAATTAGAAATCAAGCTGCTCGCATCCCACTGTAATATTTTAATCTCATTCCGTATAACTTCACAAGTGCACTGGGATACAGATACCTTACGCATCAGAACTGCATTTACACCTTCCCACTTAACACCAGTTACACCAAGACAGCTTTCCTCAGCTTTAAACATAAATTTTAATTTCGTCAGTAGGACGAGATGCGCGAGCAGTTCAGTTCACCACCTCGGTTATAAACAACACAAATTCATTTGATCCACCAGTAAGGTATCTTTAGTGAGAGTACTGTGACGCCGACATATATCCACTGGCGTCGCACTCTATTCTCTGACTGGGAACATTTCATCAATTTTACCAGTCAGAGACAGGTTTAACTTTTTGCAAGGTCACTGGATAAGACACACCCAACCGAATTTTAACATTTAACAGCAGCTGCCTCTATGTTCATAAGACAACATATATTCTATTTTCAATTTTCTTCTTTATCCATGGCTGATGTTCATATTAAATAATCATCTCATGTGACCGACCAGTGACAGCAGGAGATAGGAGTGGGTCTGATAGGCCGGGTGGAAATCTGTCCCACACACAGACACTCCTCTTCTGCTCCATCGCCTGGCGGAGTTCATTGATTGCTACTGTCATGGTCTCGGGTCTTCACGTCAACGAAAATGGGCGTGAGCTCCTTTGACGCTTTGGTGAGTCCGTTTCGGCGATGTTTGTGGTGGCTGAGGGAAAGTGTTGAAGCAGGGAGTGAGTGAAGAGTACACACACTTTAAACATCCCAGGTAGTCCGGGCTGATGGTTCCAGAGTCCCAGATGGTCGCTGCCACCGATGGAGGGCGGTGCCCGACGATTGTTGTAGTTGCTATGCAAAGAGGGTATAACAGTTTCTATTGTGAAAAATTTGTGTCATTTCTCACCCTGAACATCACAATTGCATCGTGTCAGCGGGGCCTGTGGTAGCGGACGGGACAATAAGTGTGGCACCACGCTGAGTTTCGGGATAAGGGCAGAGTCACTCTCCAGTCTCCTTCTGACTGGAGCCCTCAAATCTCGGCTACAAAGGTTGATCACGTCGCTCTAGAGTTGGCCGACCAGAGATGTACACAATACACCAGCTGTTGCCTTGCCAACGTCGAACAGGATAGCAGCTGTACCGACCCTTCTGCTCTCTGTGTTATTCTAAACCTGTTGAACTGGTCATTGTAGGTCAAACTAAACTAGTCGCTTCTGCCTAAACCAGGACCACAGCCCTCACATCCCCGTGATGGCTGTTCGCCTCTATCACATCTGCCTTCAGCAAAACCAGACACCTACCAATATGAGAATGAAAAAAATCTTGCAACGCACATCTTCTTCAAACTATCTGAACCATGTTTAATATTACATACTGTCTTAAATAAGTTCTCTTTAAAGTAGCAGTGTAGGGAATAGATGCAAAATTACACTAACTTACAAGCTACATAAATAATGCAAAAAAGACTTATGAATTAGCATTCCCACTTGGGGAAAGCATATCGGCTGTCATCTCTAGCTGTGCCGGTCACATTTCAATAAACTTCTATCAGATCTCCCTCTTTCTATGTATAAAACTTCAACGTAAGTACCTGACACTGGAAATCAGGGTCTCGATTACTAAAGATAAGCAGGCGCGACATCGCCCTTATTAACGCATGTGCCCGCTCAGCTACTTTCAGGGAGTTACGGACTGGGATCCCAAGGTGATTCTGTAAATCAACTCCATACATCAACGAAACAAATACATCGACAAACGCGGGGGTAGGGGAGGTACGGGAGTGGATTCTTCGTGATTGGATAGAGAGTTATCGAACACATCTCACATAAACAGACCATCCAGAATCTCCAGTCTGTGATGCCCTGTTTTCTGGCCTAGTCCCATCAATCTGCACCAGGACCATAGACTTTCATACCCCTCTCATCGGTATACCTATCCAAGTCTCTTCTAAATCCCATTAAACATTTCACCTTTTGCCATTAACCTATGACCTTTTGTTCTAGTCTCACCGAATGTGAGGCGAAAAGTCTCAGCTTGCGACTAAACCTTTTGAATCTTTCTCTTCAACTCAGGTCCTCAACTCCGAGGGACATTATTATAAATTTCACTGTAATCTTTCCATCTTCTTAATATCTTTCCTCTAGATAGGTGACCAGCATAGCTAACAATACTCCAGGATTGCCCCCACTAACTTCCTGTACAACTTCAACATAACATTCCAATTCGTGTACCCAGTATTTCGATTTATGAAAGACAATGAGCCAAAGGATCTCTTTGTGATCTTGGAATTATGGAACTGTATTCCCAGATCCCTCTGTTCCCCGCAGATAACATTCCCCTATCACTGGCCCACATTACATTCTAGCTTCAAAAGTTTCAGCCCATTTATCCAGCTGCTACACCTATCTCCACGTTTTGATAACCTTCTTTGTTGTCCCCTACACTTTGTATCGAGGTGACATCTGTAAACCGAGTTTACCACATTACTGTTGAAATTTAAATGCATGTCTATCCTTTTCCTGAGAAAGTCTTCCAATAAGCTAAACACAACTGATATCAGGCTCACCGACCTCGAGCACCTCGGGGCCAAGTCCATTTTAAATACCCCTGCCAAGGCGACTGCAATTTCTGCACTCGTCACGTACAAGAACTGAAAAGACTCCCTGTTAGGACCTGAGCATTCATCGGCTTTAATTTGCCTAAAGTCAGCAAACATCTCTTCCTCCATAATCTGTATATGTTCAGTTACCTCACTGCTGTTTTGGCCCAACTCCTTCTCCGTGCGTCTGTCTTACAACCAAACACAGATGCAAAACTCCTCAGGACTCTTACGTGTCTCTTTTTCCTCCATCCATAGACGACTATTCTGGTTGTCAAGAGGAACATTTTTGAACGTTGCAATCCTTTTGCTTATCCGATGTCTCTGGAGACCCTTGGGACCCTTGGGATTCGACCGAATTCATTCTTAAGTATTGCATGTGTAACACGCCGTCAGGTTTCGCTGCTAATTTAATGGCTTCTCTCTGACGTTCCACTGCAAAGCTAATGGTTTGTCTGTAGCGGCTGTGCTCGGAGGAGAACGACAGGGAAACAAATGGACGACGCTGTGAGCTCCAACATTGCATAATAGAATTGTTTCATATTATTGGATCCTTTTTTCTTTTTTTCCGTTTTCTTTACTAACCATATAGTCAAATTAAGAATTATAAGGCTCATTGTGCACTGTTTGTTATTTCGGGGTACTGATTTGTTACAGGGACACATCTTGCAGCATTCACCCAAGCGAGATTTCTTAAGTTTGGTCGGGCCGGGGATTATCACCCTCTTTTCTTTAGCCGCCAGCCAAAGCAAGAGTTTTATATATATAAGTATTGTAATAGTATTTTTTAATGTTGAAAAGGCATATGGTATTTATGGAAGGAAGTGCTTCTGATTAAATAATAGAAATGAGGATTGGGGGACTCTGCAACTCTTTCTGAGATTTTTGATTTGGACGGTCTGTGAAGGTAAAGGTGGGCACGTTATCTTTGGGTTTCAATGAGACAGAGAATGGGTTTCCACAAGGCAGTATTGATTATTTCCTATTATGATTTATGAGATTTTTTATCTGAAATAGGTTCCGAGGTGTGTGAATTACTGTATGTAGAACATGGAGGTTTATCAATTGGAGGTGGAATTTTCAATTGCACTGTATAGAGCATGCCATTAGCAATTATGAAGTTCGAACAGTCGGCACTTTATTAGATTCGCAGCAATCTGGAAGGGTTGACTGCTTTTTAAATGGAGAGAAAATACAAAACAAAACTCAGGCGCAGATGGACTTGGGAAAGCTTGTGCAGGATGGCCCTAGGATTAATTTGCAGATCGAGCCTGTGGTGAAGAAGGGAAAAGCGGCATTCGCATTCAAAAAGCACGGATTTAATGTTGAGACTGTATAAAGTACAGGTTAGGGCTCGCTTGGTGCTGTGCACAGTTTTGGGCCCCTTATCTTAGAAAAGATGTGCTGAAATTGGAAAGCGTTCAAAGCGGGCTCACAAATATGATTCTAGGTTTGAGAATCTTGTCAAACGAACAGTGTGTGATGGCTCAAGGCCTGTATTCACTGGAATTCAGAGAGTGAGGGATGACGCCATTGAATCCTATCGAGTGTTGAAAGTCCGCCATAGAGCGGAAGTCGCGGTGCTGCTTCCTGTGGTGGGGGAGTCATCGAGGGCACACCTCAGGATAGGGTATGTCCCCTTAGAACGGAGATGTGGAGGCATTTATTTAGCCAGAGAGTGTTGACTTTGTGAAATTCACTCTCACAGACAGTTGTGGAGGCCGAGTGTTTGCATACGTGCAGACAGAGATTGATAGAATCTTGACTGGTCAGGGCATGAAGGGATAGGAAGAAAAGGGTAGAGATAGAGCCTGAGAGGGAAAACGGGTCTCCCATGATGAAAAGTCAGCTCCTATATCTTACGGTATTTTGATCTAACTTCGGACAGATAACTCCCCAGTTCATTATCAAGTGCCACCTTGACTCTTCTGAGAGTCTAGTGCAGAAATTGCAAAAACTTTGGCAGAGGTATTTAAAATGTTTTGGCCAACGGTGAGGTGTTCGATGTTCCATTCCGTCACTACGGGCTACACTGTTACGATACAATTATAGGGCAATGTAAAAGTTGACAAATGACAAAAGTTGTTCACAATAAAAGCTGCTGTACATAATTCACAAACACCAGCTTCGTATTAGTACGACAACTTCCCTTGTGCTCTGCGTTTCATTAACGGCAGCTGCCGAACAGGTGGGATCGCGGAACCAGCTGAGCGTTGTAGTCCGAAGCCTCTGATCATTGCACTCTCCCTGTTTCAACACTCTTCCTTAGCCACCACAAACATCCACCGCAACCGCTCACCTAGGCGTCGCAGGAAATTGACGCCCACCTTGTGGAGGCCGAGCTCGGCTAGTACTGGCAGCAGCATGTCGCTGAACTTCGCCATGGCGATGAATTGTGGACAAAAGAGGAGAAGAGGCTGATCATGGGGTAGATTTACACCCGCACTATCAAAAGATATTTTACCAGACGTATACAATGAACTCCGTTAGGAAGTGTACTGTTCAGACATTGGATCGTACTGAGGAAATTAAAATTAATGTGAAAGCTGCAGAAAGATATTGACGCTGCTGGTAATATGCAAATAATTCTCTGACAGGTGAGGTAGCTGATGGTACATAATGGGATTAAAATATTACAGTGAAAATTGAAAAGCCCCATTTCTCGTGTTTAAGACTGTAAGAAGCTAATTTCTAATTTGTCTAATCATCTTGATATTATATGTACTCAGGAAACGTGGTTGATGGCACCTTTAAGTGTTTATTTTCAAGATTATTTTCTTATTAGGCCAGGTAGTTCAGTTGGTTGAGATGGTGATTTTTCTAATTTTGTAAGGAAAGGGACATGATACAGAGTTGTGGTTGTGAATGGAAAATTTGAGTCACTTAGTGAAGAAATATTTAATTTGACAGATAAAAGTATTAAAGCAGTTAATTTTTACAAACCTTTTAGAAAACTTTTTACTAATTTGTTAGAAAGTTAATGGACTTACGATTCACGAAGGGTTAAATGGTAGGGGGATTTTAACACTGTGGGGTTGTTCGCGGGGCAATGCTAATTGTTTGATTGTAGAAGTGTTTTTAGATATTTTTCATCGTGTTTTTATAGTAGTTCTGAGACTGGGAGAGATTTGATTTTTGTTTTGAACATACTGGCGGGAGAGGGTATATGGAATGTAATGGGATATGAAGCATTGGGAAGTGATCATTTTACTGTCTTTATAAGTTTTCGCTTGGATTTATATAAGCGACAGGAAGCCTCTTTTAGGAGGTAGAATTTTTGCTAAAGCAAATTGAGAGGAGTTTAAGGTTTTATGTGCTGAACAGATGTTCAAGTCTGGATGTGGAGGATGATCTGGATTTTTGCAATGAATGGTTATGTCACATATTTCATCAAACTGCGCTGAAACAGATCCCTATTATAAAGGATATTAATAGCTGCAACATGGTGTTTTGAGGAGTGTACAGATGCAATATCGGAGAGAAATGAGGAATTTAGGAAAGTTAAGAAGTATCAGTCTCCGAGTGACTTTATTAAGCATAAAAGGGCAGAGGCCATAGTAAAGATAAATAAAGAAGTTGATACAGCAGTATTATTTGATATTGAAAAGGCGTATGATAGGGAGGGAAATACAGTTGATGAAATTATGGAAATCTGGAGTGAGTGGAAGATTGTATATATTTTTCTGAGATTTTTTTATTGGGAAGGTTTATGCCGGTATGTTTGGGCAAGGTGTGTTATGTTTGTATGAGGTAGAAAATGGGGCCCCACAGGGCAGTGGCAATTTAAATTTTGCAGCATATAGGATGAAATTAGGAATTAATAAGGTGTAGCAACGGATGAATAGGTGAGGATTAATTTTCAGTCTCTAAAACACGAGTTATTTGTTTTAAAATATGAAGAATTGACCTGTAATGATTTGAAATCAAGTGGTCAAACACTTGAAGAAGTACCGGAGGTGAGTTTTCCAGGCATGTGGATGGATGTTAAGCTGACAGAGAAACATTATATCAGTGAAATGATGACTAAATTGAAGGAACATTAAATATTCTCAGCTTTGTCCATGGGTATTTTAGGGGTGCTGCACTAAAATGTTTGTTGGCTCTTAATATTTGCTTCATTCTATCACTTCTTCAATATGTCAGTGTGGCTTACCGATCAGCTTCAGTTTCAACTTTAAATTATTTAGATGTTGTACAATCACAGGTTTTAAGATTGTGTTGTGCTTCAATGAGGTCGTCTCCTGTATCGGGTTTACCGGCTGAAAGGGGACAATTACCATTATATCGTCATGGTCCGTCTGGCAATCCCCCACCTTGCTATTAACTCCTTGATTGGCCCTTAATCCGCTCGTCTGATTCCCAATTGTTCCCAGCTCTATTAATTACAGCACTCTGTTTTCCATCAGTGAATCCATAATAAGAACCCTAGAGTCACAGCAATGAGCTGCCAGTTCGTTGGTCAACTCTAGTGTGAGTAAACCTCGTTTCCTGATTCCTTGGGACAGTCAGTTCTAAGCGCTGCATTGTTTCCTGGATATTCTACGTAAACCTTGTCTCCGTGTAAAGACTCTCCCGGATACCTGCTCCACGTTCGCGACGGTGCTAACCCCTCACGACTCTGTCTCTGCGCTTGTGTCCTGCACTTGGGTTCCTCCCCAGCCACGTCCTTGTAAACATATAATTCTGAAGGTTGAAGCTGAAGTTCAGATACTGGACCTTTTTGCCAGAACAAAGAAGCGATCATCCTGCTGGAGTATGAGAAGGTTGTGGACTACAGCAGGAATGGAGACAGGCTAATCTTTATTGACAACTGGACCTGAAGTTGAGAATTGAACTGCTTTACGTTCCACGGCATAGATACCACCGAGGATCTCAGGTGTTCTGTACATATCGGTTGTGTGGTGGAAAAAGAAGCCCGTCAGCGCCTCTTTCATCTCAGAAGGATGGCACGAGTCCCCAAATCGTTAGGAATGTTTTCATGGGCACAATTGACAGCATCATGCCTGGAATGGGAAGTGTACTTCCCTCAATCGCAGGACTGCAGAGAGTGGTGTGGACAGCCCAGCGCAACAGTACATCGCAATCTCCCGCTGATTAGGGCGTTAACAGAGACAGGTTAGTAAAACAGGCCCGAAGGAGCATTGGAGTCCCGAGTGTCCGCAACCAGAAACTGTTCCAACTGCTAGCATCTGGGAAACAGTACGCAGCCAGGACCAACGGGCTACGGGCAGCTTTTTCCACCAGGTCATCATACCGATTAACTCAAGCTGATACAATTGTATTTGTTTGCTATATTGACTGTCTTGTTACACTTACTATTTATTGCAAATTACTGTAAACCGCACATTGCTCATTTAGAAGGAGACGTAACGTGATTTTTTTTCCATCATGTATGTGAAGCTTGTAGCAAATAAAGCCAATTAAATTGCAGAACATCGTCCCTCTTCCTACCCATGACATTGGTACCAATATGGATCACAAATTCTGGCTGCTCAGCCTCCCACAAGACTTTAAGATATAGGAGCAGAATTACGTCATTTGACCTATCAAGTCTTCTCTACCTTTTCGTCACGGCTGATACGTTTTCCCTCTTAGCCCCTACCTCCTGGCTTCTCCTCATATCCCTCATGCCCTGGATAAACAAGAATCTATCAACTTGTGCCATTAATATACACATTGGTGGCCTGCAAAGAGCGCCACAGAATCACAACCGTGGCTAACAAGAGAAGCAACGCCAAACTAAAAGCCATAAAGAAGGTACATGGCAGAGAAAAATTAGTTGGATGGTTGAAGGATTGGGAATCTTTTATAACGGGAGTCAACTAAAATGTTAATAAGGTAAAACCGAAATACGAATGTAAGCTAGCCAAACATATTAAAAAGGATATCAAATGTTTCTTCAGATACTGAAGGGGAAAAAGAGTAAAACTAAGATGTGAGTGGTCATCAGAAAACGATTCCCGAGAGGTAGTAATGGGGGGAGGGCAGGAAATTGTAGACCAGCTGCTTAAATATTTTGCATCATCCTTTATTGTGGAAGTCGCTGGCAATATGGCGGCATTTCCAGGTGTAAGGTGTCATGAAGTGCGTGAAGTTACCGTGAAGGAGGGAAGGTTCATGGCAAACTGAAAAGTAGAGAAGTCGCCTGGACCAGGTCGTGTCCACCTTAGATTTCTGAACGAAGTCGCTGAAGAGAGTGTGGAGGCATTAATAATGATCTTTCAAGGATCACTCGATTCTGGAATGATTCCGGAAGATTGGAAAACTGCAAAAATCACTCCATTTATCAAGAAGAAAGAGCGGCTGAAGAATGAAATCATAGGTCAGTTATTGTGAGCTCATTGGTTGGGATGATGTTGGAATCGATTGTTAAGGATGTAGTCGCAGGGTACCTGGAGCCACAAGATCAGATAGGCCGGAGTCAGCCTGGTTTACCGTTGGAAGTTTTTATAACCACATAACCATATAACAATTCCAGCACGGAAACAGGCTATCTCGGCTCTTATAGTCAGTGCCGAACGCTTACTCTCACCTAGTCCCACCGACCTGCACTCAGCCCATAACCCTCCATTCCTCTCCTATCTATATACCTATCCAATTTTACATTAAATGACAATACCGAACCTGCCTCTACCACTTCTACTGGAAGCTCGTTCCACACAGCTACCACTCTCTGAGTAAAGAAATTCCCCCTTGTGTTACCCTTAAACTTTTGCCCCCTAACTCTCAACTCATGTCCTCTTGTTTGAATCTCCACGACTCTCAATGGAAAAAGCCTATCCACGTCAACTCTATCTATCCTCCCTCATAATTTTAAATACCTCTATCAAGTCCCCCCTCAACCTTCTACGCTCCAAAGAATAAAGACCTAACTTGTTTAACCTTTCTCTGTAACTTAGGTGTCAAATCGCAGGTGACATTCTAGTAAATCTACTCTGTACTCTATTTTGTTGACATCTTTCATATAATTCGGTGACCAGAACTGTACACAATACTCTAAATTTGGCCTCACCAATGCCTTGTACAATTTTAACATTGCATCCCAACTCCTATACGCACGGGCCACGGGCGAGGTGGTATAGGTTCGATATCATTTTTCAAGAAGGATCTAAGAACCGAGGCAGGTGAGCCTGACATCAGTCGTGGGGAACTTATTGGAGGATATTATTGGAAGACATTATTGGAATGCTTATGCGTGAATAGAAAGCGAGATTATGCATAATGAAATATTTGGGAGTGATCATTTTCTTAACTTTATAACCTTGAGTTTGGATTTATATCGGGGACGGGGGCGGGGTGGGGGGAGCACTTGTAGGACCAGGAATTTTTGATAAAGCAAACTGGGAGGTTTATTTTGATTTTATGTCATGAACGCCTGTCAGGGCTGAATGTTGAGAAAGATGTGCATTTTTGTAATGAAAGGTTATGTCACATTATTCATCAAACAGCATTGGAAATGATTCCTGTTAAAGGGGGTAAGGCTGTACCATGCTGGATGGAGGAGTGTGCAGATCCAATCAGGGAGAAAAATAAGGCATTTCGGAAAGTTAAGAAGTATCATTTGTTTTAAGTAAAACAAATGGCACAGACCGTGGTGTGGAAACTGTTTGGAGGTCATTTTGTGATAGTATTGGACGGGATATTAAACTTGCAAATGCCTTGGGGATGTTTAATAAAATGGGGGTACTCATAGGCAATGGGATCTCATACAATGATTAGATATGCATATAATGAAGCCTTATGGATTAGAGGTTGAAATTTCAATTATACTCCATATTGAATGCAAATAGAAATTAATAATTTTGAACAAAAGGTAAATCTATGAGGATTTAAGTGGTCAGTAGCTAATGAACGAGTAATGTGTTGTACAAATGGCATTGATAAACCTGCACTTGATGTGAAATGATATGGTCAAACTCTTGAAGATATGCCAGTGGTTAGATTTCCGGACATGTGGATGGATAATACTTGATAGAGAAGCACCATAACGGTAAAATAATTGATAAATATAAAGGAGCAACAATTATTCTCAGTTGTCTATGTGGGTGTTCTGGGGTGCAACACGGAAGTCTTTGTTTATCATGTTTTTGCTAAATTAGACAAATTCTTTATTATATCTGTATGCCTGATGGATCAGCTTCATCGTCAACTTTAAAATGTTTATCTTTGATACAAGCACCGACATTAACCATGACTTGTGCTTCAAGATTGTGCAGTAAGTTCGTCCCTTGTTTCAGCTTCACTCATTGAACTGGGACAACTACAATTGTGGAGACTGAGCTTGATGTTAATTTACTGGATTAATTTGAGGGAGCACAGGCATGATCATCCTGTTAAAGGCGTGTTCGGGGACTATTCGGAAAATTACACTGAGTGTTTTTAATTTTAATTGGCTGGGATCATATCACGCTGGGAAGATGGGATTCTTGGATTACACAATATGCCCCACTGTCACGTCCTGTGAAACCCCGCCTTGTTCTGCCTCTGGCTAGTTGATTTTAGGTTACACAGTTTAATAATGTATTAAGAGTCTGTCATGAGTTATTATATGTTAGCCTTCTGGAAGAAGAATCAAAAGACAGTTCAACTGGGATGTTGGTATGGCTGTTCGTGTGATTTAGTTGCACGTAACGATAGAAACAACACAACATTCCAGCCATTTATCGGTATCTACCCTATCTCCAGTCTTTTGTACTGAAGAAATAATAAAATACTTTGTTAATATGTACAAGATAGGAACAGTTTAGTCATAGATTCTTACAGCAGACAAAAGTTCCTTCCCCTACGACTGAGATGCACATTCAATCTAATTTCCGTCCAATGGGAGATGGGACAAACGTAGGCAAATGAGATGCCTGACATTATATGTTGCTTAAATTATCAGATTCGGGAATGGTTAAAATTCTATACAAAGGTTATTTTGTGTTCAAGGACTCCAGAAAAGATTTACCAGTATTATGGAGGATCTCAGTTCATAACTCCACGAACGTGGCTGCACAGGATATTAAAGGCAATTTCGGGCCTGCTTGTCATTAGTAGTCAAGACATTGAGTTGCAGTTTTATAAATATCACGTTTAATGGCATCTGAAGTGCTATAATTCTGTTATAGGTAAAATGTAGAGATTTTGGACGGTGATTAGAAGAGGTTTACCAGGATCTTCCTGGATAATGAGAGATTGAACAATTTAGGGATTATTTATCTGGAGCAGCAGAGCTCGAGAGATGCCTGACAGAAGTTTGTCAGAACATGAGAAGCACAGCCTGTGCGTGTGTTTTTTTTCCGAAGAAGGAAATTTCTGATACGAGGAGGCATGCATTTAAGGTAAAAGGGAGAACACCAACTCATTAGTCCTTCTTTGCATTATTTTTATTTTGTAATTTAGTGTAGTTTTATATTTTTCCCACACTGCTGCTGTGAGAAAAAAAAGCGACATATATAGGACAGTCATATTAAACTTGACTCAGAATGTTCAAAGAGAATGTGCGTTGCAAGGTTTGTTCTTAATATGCAGTGCTGGAGTCAGATACGATATAGGCTATTAGATACCATATGAGTGCGTGTGGAGTGAGGAATGTGGACCTTGTGTAGGCAGAAGGAATTGGTTTATTGAGGCCGGAAATGATTTGTTCAGAACAACACAGAGAAGCAGAAGGGCCTGTTCCTCGGCTGTACTATTCTATATTGGTGAGGCCACAGCTGACGGACGGTATGCATTTCTGGCCGGCCGTTCCAAGATGTACGTGATTTACCTAGAAAGACGGAGAAAGAATTCACTACTCTTGCTGCAGGGACTGGAAGACTCGAACCATAAGGAGATTGGATAGTGACTGTATACTGATCCTGAAACTGAGGTTGATGCAAGACTGATTCTGTTCTCTTCTGCCGCAGGCCCCACTGTCACGATACATTCTAACAGTAAGGTAAAGGGTGATAAATGTCAAGAATTATTCAATAATAGAAACTGTTGTATACACTTCATATGCACCCGCGTTTCAGAGGAGCTTCAACTCCCATCGGGCACCACGCTCAATCGACTGATTGGTCCTTCTGGGAGTTGTAGTCATGTGTCTCATCAACTTGCTCGTTCATTGCAAAAACATTTTTCTCTAGCAACAAGAAGCATCTGCTGGAACGGATTCATCGAGGCGTCGAAGGACTCCTTCTTGTGGAATTCGAGGACAGCGGCTACCGACGGTACCAACTCTTTGAACTCCGCCATAGCGATGGAAGGAAAGAGACGGGCTGAGTATGAGGCAGATTTCCACCCGGCCTGTCATCGTTCAGGCCCAACTCTGCCCGCTACTATCATTGACTAAGGCGCCTGTCGGTCAAATGGGATATCCACAATGATTCGTTAATGTGAACGTCAGTCAGCCTTGCAGACAGTTAAAGCGAATGTTGATAAAGCTTTTCCAGTCGGAGAACAGACTGTGACGTCAGTGGATACATGACGGCTCACAGCTCTCTCACAAGAGATACTTCATTGATCGATGAAATGAAGTTTCTGATGTTTATACCGAATGTGGTGAATTGTACTGCTCAGACATCGCGTCCAAATGAGGAAATTAAAATTATTGTGAAAGCTGCAGCAAGGTGTCTTGGTGAACCTGGTGTTTGGGAGAAGCTGTAGATGGAAGTCTGAATGTGAGGTGTCGGTAAAGCAGTCTACTTGTGAAGGTACATAACGAGATTAAAATATTGCAGTGGATTGTGAGAAGCATGATGTCTAATCATCAAGACCTTTTGACCTTTATTTCTGATTTACCAAATCTTCCCAATGTTATATTTGTTCAGGAAACTTGGTTGTTACCGTGAGATGTATAGAACCGGAGGAAATAGAGGAGATACTTAACGAAAACTTTGCTTCAGTATTCACTGTGGAAAAGGATCTTGGCGATTGTAGGGACAACTTGCAGTGGACTGAATAGCTTGAGCATATAGATATTAAGGAAGAGGGTGTGCTGGTGCTTTTCGGATGCATCAAGTTGGATAAGTCACCGCCACTTGAACCGTGATGGGACCCGGTCCCAGACTACTGTGGGAAGCGAAGGGGGAGATGCGAGCCTCTTGCAATGATCTTTGCATCATCAATGCGGACGGGAGAGGATCAGGAGGATTGAAGGGTTGCGGATTTTGTTCCCTTATTCAAGAAAGGGAGTAGTGATAGCCCAGGGAATTATAGGCCATTGAGTCTTATTTCAGTGGTTGGTAGGTTGATGGAAAAGATCCTGAGAGGCAGGATTTATGAACATTTTTAGAGGCATAATATGATTAGGAATAGTCAGCATGACTTTGTCAAAAGCAGGTCGTGCCTTCGGAGCCTGATCGAATTTTTTGAGGATGTGACTAAGCACATTGATGAAGGTAGAGCCGTAGATGTAGGGTATATGGATTTTAGCAAGGCATTTGATAAGGTACAGCATGCAAAGCTTATTGAGAAAGTAAGGAGGCATGAGATCCAAGGAGACATTGCTTTGTGGATCCAGAACAGGCTTGCCCACAGAAGGCAAAGAGTAGTTGTAGACGGGTCATAATTTGCATGGAGGCCGGTGACCAGTGGTGAGCCTCAGGGATCTGCTCTGGAACCCCTATTCTTCGTGATTTTTATAAATGACCAGGATGAAGAAGTGGAGGGATGGGTTAGTAAATTTGCTGATGACATTAAGGTTGGGGGTGTTGTGGATAGTGTAGAAGGCTGTCGGAGTTTAAAACGGGACATTGATTGGATGTAAAACTAGGCTGAGAAGTAGCAGATGGAGTTCAACCCAGATAAGTGTGAGGTGGTTCATTTTGGTAGGTCAAATATGATGGCAGAATATAGTATTAATTGTAAGACTCTAGGCTGTGTGGAGAATCAAAGGAATCTTGGGGTCCGAGTCCATAGGACCCTCAAAGCTGTTACGCTGGTTGACTCTGTGGTTAAGAAAGCATACGGTGCATTTGCCTTCATTAATCATGGGATTGAGTTTACGAGCCGAGAGACAATGTTGTAACTATACAGGACCCTGGTCAGTCTCCACATGTAATACTGTGCTCAGTTCTGGTTGCCTCACTATTGTAAGGACGTGGAAACCATAGAAAGGGTGTAGAGGAGATCTACAAGGATGTTGCCGGGATTGGGGTGTATGCTTTATGAGAAAAGGTTGCGCGAACTCCGCCTTTTTTCCTTGGAGCGACGGAGGATGAGAGGTGACTTGATAGAGGTGTACAAGATATAGAGCGGAATAGATCGTGTGGATATTCAAAGGCTTATCCACAGGGCTGAAATGGCTGGCACGAGAGGGCAGAGTTTTAGGTTGCTGGGGAGTAGGTACACAGGAGATGTCAGTTGTAAGTTTTTTACAGAGTGAGTAGCGAGTGCGTGGAATGGGATGCCGGCAACATTAGTGGAGGCGGAAACGATAGGGTCTTTTAAGATACTCCTGGTTGGCTACATGGAGCTTAGAAAAATTCAGCTAAAGCCTAGGGAATTCTAATGTAGGTACATGTTCGGCACCGTTTTGTGGTCTGAAGGGCCGATATTGTGCTGCATGTTTTCTGTGTTTCTATGAGTTTAAATGTTGATAATAATTATGGAACTGCTGTAAATTAAACTTTAGTTTCGAACATTCTGGTCGGAGTTCGTATGTAGCGATGAAACATTCGGGAATGTTCAATTTCCTCTCTTTAAAAGCCTGGGTTTGATTCATATCCGGGACACGAAGCCACGAGTTTTTGATAAAGCAAATTGGGAGGTTTTTATGTGATGAACTTCTGTCAGGGCTAAACGTGGATGAAGGGGATATTTGTAATGAAAGTGTATGTCACATTATGTCACATTATTCATGATACAGCATTGGAATGATTCTTGTTAAATGGAGTATGGCAGTACCATGGTGGAAAAGTTTCCGATTGAAAAGGGCATTAATAGGAGAAAGGCTGAACTGCGTCTCGTATGGTGGATTGAGGATGATACAGAGGCATTTAGGAAGAGAAATAGGGTGTTTAAGAAAATTAGGAAGTATCAGTTCAGTATAAAAGAGCGCAGGCCGAGGTAAGGAAAGTGGTGAAGTTTGTGAAAAATGCTTATTGGGGGTTATTTTGTTATAATATTGGAAGTGATATTAAACCTGGTGATGTTTGGGGAATGATTTAGAAAATGGGGAGTGGGGGATTCGTAAGGATTATAATATTCCAGTATTGACTGATGAGGGTAAAATTATTGTTACTAAAATGGGGAAAGTTATGATATTAGATTTGTATTTTGCTGCGATTCATAATCAAGAGAATTTGAGTGAAGAATTTAGACAATGTAGGAATAAGGTTTTCAGTGAATACCCTGAGGTGTAGTAAGTCAGCTGTAGCAATTATAGTATTAATGATGTAGAGTTTTCTTTCTATAAATTTAAGTAGACCTTTAATAATGTATGCAACAGACACGAAATGTTGGAGGAATTCCACAAGCCAGGCAGCATCTATAGAAAAATGTACAGTCGACATTTTGAGCCGAGACACTTCAGCAGCACTGAATGAGAGAGAACAGAAAAACAAATGGCCTGCTGAGTTCCCCCAGCACTTCGTGTGTGTTTTGCTTGGATTTCCAGCATCTGCAGATTTTCTCTTGTTTGTCGTTGGTTTACGTCTCCATGAAGGAATGACATGTATGAAGGATGTTACTGTATAATTGGACATATGACTGACAACACTCTTGAGAGAATAAAATGTTTGAATCGTAGTAGGCCATCGTCCTTCCTCAATCCGATCATCTGGGAACGTCCTGTCTGATCTTTCCAGTGATACCTCTACGTTAACATTTCAATGTTGTAAAGTTATAGAGCTTCTGGTTATCGAGCGTTTGAACTGAAAGAGGTGAAATATCGTTTTATCAGAGTGGATTTCCGAAGGGTTGAATAAAATTTTATGTTTGGAAGATGATATTGGGGATGCACAGTGGCTGTATTTTTGATATTGAAAAGGAATGTGGTATTTATGGAAGGAAGAATAATGGAAATTAGGATTGAGGGGGAGATTGCTTATTTTTTCTGATTTTTTTAAATTTGGGCGACCTGTGTCGGTATGCGTGGACAAGTTACGTTCGGGTATCTATAAGACAGAGATCGGGACACCTCAAGCAGTATTTGTAGCCCTTTAATATTTAGTCTTATGACCAATGTTTTTTTTTCTGAGATAGGCTGCTGTGTGTAAATCACCACAGGCAGATGATGGAGCTTTATGGATTGGAGGGAGAAATTTCAATTATATAGTACATTGGATGGAATTAGCAGTTTGAACAATTGGCAAGTAGATGACGATTTCAGCTTTCAGTTGCGAATACACAGGTTATGTGTTTTCCAAAATAGGATTAATAGACCTGCAGTTGATTTGAAAGTATATGTTCAAACAGTTCAAGAGATATCAGTGGTAGGATGCCTAGACATGCGGATCGATAATAAGCTGAAATGGAACCACTATATCAGCAAAGTAATTGATAAATGTAAAGTAGCATTAAATCGCCTCAGGTGTCTATGTGGGAAATCTGCGGCGCTACACGGAAATTTCTGTTGACTGATTATATTTGTTTAATTAGATCTGTTCTTCATTACGGCTCTATGGCTTATAGATCAGCTTCATCTTCAACTTTAAAACCATATAACCATATAACAATCACAGCACGGAAACAGGCTATTCCGGCCCTCCTAGTCCGTGCCGAACTCTTAATCTCACCTAGTCCCACCTACCCGCACTCAGCCCATAACCCTCCACTCCTTTCCTGTCCATATACCTATCCAATTTTACCTTAAATGACACAACTGAACTGGCCTCTACTACTTCTACAGGAAGCTCATTCCACACAGCTATCACTCTCTGAGTAAAGAAATACCCCCTCGTGTTTCCCTTAAACTTTTGCCCCCTAACTCTCAAATCATGTCCTCTCGTTTGAATCTCCCCTACTCTCAATGGAAACAGTCTATTCACGTCAACTCTATCTATCCCTCTCAACATTTTAAATACCTCGATCAAATCCCCCCTCAACCTTCTACGCTCCAATGAATAGAGACCTAACTTGTTCAACCTTTCTCTGTAACTTAAGTGCTGAAACCCAGGTAACATCCTAGTAAATCGTCTCTGCACTCTCTCTAATTTATTGATATCTTTCCTATAATTCGGTGACCAGAACTGTACACAATATTCCAAATTTGGCCTTACCAATGCCTTGTACAATTTTAACATTACATCCCAACTTCTGTACTCAATGCTCTGATTTATAAAGGCCAGCGTTCCAAAAGCCTTCTTCACCACCCTATCTACATGAGACTCCACCTTCAGGGAACTATGCACTGTTATTCCTAGATCTCTCTGTTCCACTGCATTCCTCAATGCCCTACCATTTACCCTGTATGTTCTATTTGGATTATTCCTGCCAAAATGTAGAACCTCACACTTCTCAGCATTAAACTCCATCTGCCAACGTTCAGCCCATTCTTCTAACCGGCATAAATCTCCCTGCAAGCTTTGAAAACCCACCTCATTATCCACAACACCTCCTACCTTAGTATCATCAGCATACTTACTAATCCAATTTACCACCCCATAATCCAGATCATTTATGTATATTACAAACAACATTGGGCCCAAAACAGATCCCTGAGGCACCCCGCTAGTCACCGGCCTCCATCCCGATAAACAATTTTCCACCACTACTCTCTGGCATCTCCCATCTAGCCACTGTTGAATCCATTTTATTACTCCAGCATTAATACCTAACGACTGAACCTTCTTAACTAACCTTCCATGTGGAACTTTGTCAAAGGACTTGCTGAAGTCCATATAGACTACTTCCACTGCCTTACCCTCGTCAACATTCCTCGTAACTACTTCAAAAAATTCAATAAGGTTTGTCAAACATGACCTTCCACGCACAAATCCATGCTGGCTACTCCGAATCAGATCCTGTCTATCCAGATAATTATAAATACTATCCCTAAGAATACTTTCCATTAATTTACCCACCACTGATGCCAAACTGACAGGTCTATAATTGCCAGGCTTACTTCTAGAACCCTTTTTAAACAATGGAACCACATGAGCAATACGCCAATCCTCCGGCACAATCCCCGTTTCTAATGACATCTGAAAGATCTCCGTCAGAGCTCCTGCTATCTCTACACAAACTTCCCTCAAGGTCCTGGGGAATATCCGGTCAGGACCCGGAGATTTATCCACTTTTAAATTTCTTAAAAGCGCCAGTACTTCCACCTCTTTAATTGTCATAGGTTCCATAACTTCCTTACCTGTTTCCCACACCTTACACCATTCAATATCCTTCTCCTCAGTGAATACCGAAGAGAAGAAATCGTTCAAAATCTCCCCCATCTCCCTCGGCTCCACACATAGCTGACCACCCTGATTCTCTAAGGGACCAATTTTATCCCTCACTATCCTCTTGCTTTTAATATAACTGTAGAAGCCTTTCGGATTTACTTCCACCTTATTTGCCAAACCAAACTCATAACTTCTTTTAGCTTTTCTAATCTCTTTCTTAAGTTTCCTTTTACATTCTTTATATTCCTCGAGCAATTCCTTTACTCCATGCTGCCTATATCTATTGTAGACATCCCTCTTTTTTCGAACCAAGTTTCTAATATCCCTTGAAAACCATGGCGCTTTCAAACCTTTAATCTTACCTTTCAACCGAACAGGAACATAAAGATTCTGTACCCTCATAATTTCACCCTTAAATGACCTCCATTTCTCTATTACATCCTTCCCATAAAACAACTTGACCCAATCCACTCTCTCTAAATCCCTGCGCATCTCCTCAAAGTTAGCCTTTCTCCAATCAAAAATCTCAACTCTAGGTCCAGTCCTGACCTTCTCCATAATTATATTGAAGCTAATGCTATTGTGATCACTGGACGCGAAGTGCTCCCCAACACATACATCTGTCAGCTGACCTATCGCATTCCCTAACAGGAGATCCAACACTGCCCCATCTCTAGTCGGTACTTCTATGTATTGTTGCAAAAAGCTATCCTGCACACATTTCACAAACTCTAAACCATCCAGCCCTTTTACAGAATGAGCTTCCCAATCTATGTGTGGAAAATTAAAATCTCCCACAATCACCACCTTGTGTTTACTACAAATATCTGCTATCTCCTTACACATTTGCTCTTCCAACTCACGCTCCCCATTAGGTGGCCTATAATACACTCCTATCAGTGTTATTACACCTTTCCCATTCCTCAATTCCACCCAAATAACCTCCCTAGAGGAGCTCTGTAATCTATCCTTCCAAAGCACCGCCATAAGATTTTCTCGGACAAGCAATGCAACACCTCCTCCTCTGGCCCCTCCTACTCTATCACACCTGAAGCAACTAAATCCAGGAATATTTAGTTGCCAATCACACCCTTCCTGCAACCATGTTTCACTAATAGCTACAACATCATAATTCCAGGTATCAATCCACACTTTAAGCTCATCCACCTTTCTTACAATGCTCCTAGCATTAAAATAGATACATTTAAGATAGTCTCCACCTCCTCCTCTCTTTTCATCTCTAGCAATGCATTCAAATTTATTACCCTTTTCTTTCTTCTCCCCTACAACTTCGTGCTGAGCGCATCCCTTCTCCATCACCTGCCTTTCCTCCCTCACACACTGTCTACTTACTTGCTCTACTGGTGAACTAACCTCCTCTCCCATAGTTTCCTCAAATTGATTTCCGCCCCCCCCATCTTACTAGTTTAAAGTCTGCCCTGTAGCCCTAGCAAACCTCCCCGCTAGGATATTGGTCCCCCCAGGATTCAAGTGTAACCCGTCCTTCTTGAACAGGTCACGCCTGCCCCAGAAGAGGTCCCAATGATCCAGAAACTTGAATCCCTGCCCCCTGCTCCAATCCCTCAACCACACATTCATCCTCCACCTAATTCCATTCCTACTCTCACTGTCGCGTGGACAGGCAGTAATCCCGAGATTACTACCTTTGCGGTCCTTCTTCTTAACTGCCTTTCTAACTCCCTATACTTTCGTTTCAGGACCTCTTCCCCTTTCCTACCTATGTCATTGGTACCTACATGTACCACGACCTCTGGCTCCTCACCCTCCCACTTCAGGATATCTTGGACGCGATCAGAAACGTCCCGGACCCTGGCACCAGGGAGGCAAACTACCATCCGGGACTCCCGATCACCTCCACAGAACCGCCTGTCTGAACCCCTGACTATCGAGTCCCCTATTACTATGGTCCTCTTTCTTCTATCCCTACCCTTCTGAGCTACAGGGCCGTCCTCTGTGCCGGAGGCCCGGCCACTGTCACTTCCTCCAGGTAGGCTGTCCCCCCCAACAGTACTCAAACATGAGTACTTATTGTCAAGGGGTACAGCCACTGGGGTACTCTCTAGTACCTGCCCCTTCCCCTTCCTGACCGTGACCCACCTATCTGCCTCCCGTGGCCCCGGAGTGACCACCTGCCTGTAACTCCTGTCTATCACCTCCTCACTCTCCCTGACCAGGCGAAGGTCATCGAGCTGCAGCTCCAGTTCCCTAACTCGGTCCCTCAGGAGCTGCAGTTCGGCGCACCTGGCGCTGATGTGGACGTCCGGGAGGCTCGGAGACTCCAGGATCTCCCACATCCGACACCGAGAACAACAAGCTGCCCTCACACTCATACTTCCCGAATAACTGAAAATAACAAGAACTAAAAGATAAGCCTACTGTGCCCTCTTCCGCCTAAGCCCTCTGAGTCCAAGCCCTACACTCTGCTCCCGGCTCACTCCGCTGCCCGCAAACGAAGCTGCCCGCTGCTTACGGCTGCTTTCTTTTTATATCTTCCCTCCTTCCCAGGCCTCCTTCACGCGCCTGCGCAGTCCCGCCTCTCAGAACTCCGATCTGAGAAGCAATTTGAAAATGGCCGCCGCCGCACTTCTTCTCAAAGCCTCGCTGTCCTCTTCCAAAAGAGAACTACCTCACTCCTTCTCTCCTTTTTATATCTTCCCTCCTTCCCAGGCCTCCTTCACGCGCCTGCGCAGTCCCGCCTCTCAGAACTCCGATCTGAGAAGCAATTTGAAAATGGCCGCCGCCGCACTTCTTCTCAAAGCCTCGCTGTCCTCTTCCAAAAGAGTAAAACGTAAAAAGTAAAACGTTAGGGTGTGATACAACCATCTTCTTTCAGGCTGTGTTGTGGTGCAGTGTGGTCGTCACAGTTTTGGACTTTACTGGTTGAAACGGGACAATTACCTTACAATTACGGAAATTGCAGTTGATGTAAGCATACTGGAATAACAAGAGGTGACAAAGAAATGTTCATCGCATTAAAGCTGTGTGCGACAACTGCTGGGAAAATCATGCGAAGAGGGTTTTTAGTTTGAGGTGGCTAGGATCTTATCACACTTTTGAGGCAATTAGCTTTCAACAGAAAAAGACAAACAGTGAGAGTTTTGTTTCCCAATTCCCCACACGACACTCGAGTCCGGATGGAGGTGCGTCGCTCCTTAAACCCCGCCATATTTCTTCATTTCAGCCAATTATTCAAAGTGAAAGCAGAGACTGGTTCACATTAAATTAACCAACCAGCATCAGACTAGACCGACTGCTGTCTTGCTGAAACCTCTGTCTGTGAGCTTAGTTGGCGGGAATGGCAATCGATATTATTCACAAACCATGGGTGTGCGGCACTCCGGAGTAGTTCTTTGACTGACATCTGACCTGTTCAATAAGGTACTGCGTCTCCAGTACAGAGCTCTGCCATTCCAACCCCCCTCCCACCTCCAAACACCCCTAACACCCCTAACGCCAACACAGATGCCTTGTGCAGGAAGGCACAGAGTCGACTGTACTTCATTAGAAGGTTGGCGTCATTCAATGTCTGTAGTGAGATGCTGAAGATGTTCTATAGGTCAGTTGTGGAGAGCGCCCTCTTCTTTGTGGTGGCGTGTTGGGGAGGCAGCATTAAGAAGAGGGACGCCTCACGTCTTAATAAGCTGGTAAGGAAGGCGGGCTCTGTCGTGGGCAAAGTACTGGAGAGTATAACATCGGTAGCTGAGCGAAGGGCGCTGAGTAGGCTACGGTCAATTTTGGAAAACCCTGAACATCCTCTACATAGCACCATCCAGAGACAGAGAAGCAGTTTCAACGACAGGTTGCTATCGATGCAATGCTCCTCAGACAGGATGAAGAGGTCAATACTCCCCAATGCCATTAGGCTGTACAATTCCACCGCCAGGAGTAAGGTATGTTAAAGTGCCGGGGTTGATTGTATTTAATGTATCTAAGTAAACTACTTAAGAACTTTTTAAAAGCTATTATTAATGCTTTTTGAGAGAGTGATTTAGATACATATCATATTTTTACTGAGTAATTTTATGTAATTAGTTTTGCTAAAACAAGTGTATGGGACATTGGAAAAAATGTTGAATTTCCCCATGGGGATGAATAAAGTATCTATCTATCTATCTATCTATCTATCTATCTATCTATCTATCTATCTATCTATCTATCTATCTATCTATCTATCTATCTATCTATCTATCTATCTATCTATCTATCTATCTATCTATCTATCTATCTAATATTCCGGAGCTGCCTATCGTTTGGGCAATCCATCGGGTAATGAATCCCAGGAGATCGGACTAGAGGCCGGACTGGAGACTCTGCGGCCACATCTGGCTTGGGCTTCAATTCGTATTATTAACGAACTGAAGCACCAAGCTGAACGGATATTTCACCGCGCTGATCACCTGCTCCCTGAATTTCGACTGAGTCACCGCGTAAATAAATGTATTCGTGCACAAGCTGAAATTCCTCAGCAAAATCCCGACGTGGTGAAAGATCCGTTGAGAATCATTGAAATAGTAACCTTTTCCTGAGATCTGATAGTATATGACATTTACAACGAGTGTCATCCAGAGGAGGATGAAGCTGCCGGAGAGGGTGAAGAGTAAAACCACAGACCTCCTCCTGCTCTCCATCTCCGGGTCACTGCGGTTCCCTCCTTTGCTCTGACCCCTCAGACCCTTACGGACCCGATTGGCCACTAAAATGTGCCTGACCGTCAGAGCGTTGAGCAGCAGGATCCCAGCGAAAGCGAGGAACGGTGTTGAAACCATATCGAACCAGTCATATCCTATCCACCCGGTATCAGTGAAATAATTGTCCTTAGTATCACAGAACCACGGTACATTGTCGATGATCACTCTGGGTTTCCGTGTGAAGTATTTCGGAACGTTTTTCAGACAGTACAGTATGCCGGTTGTTGTTAGAACCACAAACGCAGTTTTCCCGGTGCAATATTTTGTTTTCAGCTTCTGGCAGCAAATGGCGACAAACCGATCAAAGGTGAAAGCGACGGTGAACCAGACGGAGCAGTCCGTGGCTGTGAACTTTATTACACCGATAACACTGCAAACAGGGGGTGATGTCTAGAAAACTCCACGGGAAGCAATAGAATCTGATTTGGTGCAAAATGACCTGGGTGACGACTGTCAGTAGATCGGCCGCTGCCATGGCCACCAGGTAGCGCGTGGTGCAGGTAGAGAGGCCGCACTTTCCCCGGGACAGGATCACAATCGCCACAAAATTCACTGGAGAGAGAGTGGAGAGAGAGTGGGGGGGGGGGGGAGAGAGAGAGAGAGAGAGAGAGAGAGAGAGAGAGAGAGAGAGAGAGAGAGAGAGAGAGAGAGAGGAGAGAGGAGAGAGAGAGAGAGAGAGAGAGAGAGAGAGAGAGAGAGAGAGAGAGAGAGAGAGAGAGAGAGAGAAGTGGAAAGGGCAGAGGAAGGAGGAGGGGGGTAAAGCGGGAGAGGAAGGGAGAAAGAGAGAAACGGAATATTACTGAGCACATTCTCCGGGATTTAACACGGGCTCGTGTTTCAGCTACAGATTCGGAGTTCTAAGGTCTCTGACCGCCTGCTGATCTATCATCAGACGCGCATCACAATGTCTCTGACATGCCTTCATCAGTGTGGAGATAGGACCACGTGTCGGCAATCGTCGGCGATTAAAACGATTTGCATGTACAACAACAGTTGGTGCTCATTCCGATTCCAGTTGCTGATAGAGCCGGTTTCACTGATTGAGCCGCGACTGATTTGGCCTCTGGAAACGGCATCTGTTGAGGCCGGGAAGGGATACAGATGGGAGTAACAGGCACTAAATTCTGGAGCAGCTCAGCTGGCATTGCAGCATTCGTAAAATTAAACAAACTCTCTTTTCGGGCCGAGACCCGAGACCCTTCTTCAGGAAGAAGTGGTGCCCCGAATGCAACGGATCTCAGAGAGAAAACGGGAACAGATTAGTAACCTAAGGCTGATTGATTCCCTTAATGAATTCTGCAGCACAGCTCAATGAGATAAAACACGTCAACGACACGGTTCAGGAGATCTGATCCAATTATTGCCTAACAGTCAGTGGCTTCCCACTGTGACACACTCCACAGGGAAAGGGCCAGCGATTCTCTCTAATCAATAATTCCTAAACGGTGAACTTCGCAATGTAAAACATTCCCAGTCACACCTTCCCGGAGAGATGTTTCTCCCCAGTACTGAGACAACTCTGGACAAAGTCCCAATAAAGGCAATAAAGCGTTTGAGTCTATCCCGTGAGTCAGAGGACAAACAGTGATTTAGTTCCACTTGTGATTGAACATGTAAATTCAGAATTTGAAATAACAGGATCGGTATGTCTGAATGGTACTTGTACAATGGTCACCAAGGTGAAAGCTTGTCAAATGAACATTAACAGATTCACACCGGTTAACACACAGAAATGCTAAACATGAATTGTTCTGCTTACTCACCAGGAACTCCAATGACGGCGATGAACACGTATAATATTCTGTGCGCACTCAGGTACCTATCTAACATTGCAGACATTTTATCTGTCCGGAAATCTGTGCCCCTGTCGTACAGGCGATCTCTCGATGTTAAGGCAGCACATGCTGGGGTTTTTCATAGCCTTTAGCGACTCCACAGGGACAGATTTCAACAGATTAAAAATAATGCTTCTTAAAATATTTACAAACTGATTACAACCAACTGGTGCAATTCCCGCGGTGACAGGTTCTGAATAATTTAGTGAATTTATTTTTAGACAATTTCTGCGAGTTTGTTTGTCCCAGCGATGGTATCGGAAACTTCTGAGCCGTCATCAATTAAAAAAAACAAGAGAAAATTTGTAGATGTTGGAAATCCGAGCAACACACTAAATGCTGGTGGAACTCAGCAGGTCACCTTCTCATCTTTCTGTCTAGTCCTACCGAAGGGCTCCGTCCCGAAACGTCGTCATACTCTTTTCCATAGATGCTGTCTGGCTTGCTGAGTTCCGGCAGCATTTTGTTCGTGTTGCTGTCATCAACTAACCGTGCTTCCTCTGTAAATACATACGTCAATGGAATCTTTTGTCAAATAAAAAATATTGAACTAAATTATGTCATTGTAGCTGGAGAAATTGTATTCAATCTCCGACTGTTACCATTCTCCTCGAGAGTATAATCCCTTTGTGTATTTTGTGTTTGGGGTCTCCACTGAGAGGGTCCTCAAGAAAATGTTCGTTTCTGGTGATGAATAAGCACTTTCATATCCACAAAACCCTCAAATTTCTTCAGCGACTTAGTTACAGACAGAACATTTGGAGGCACTTCTGTGACCCTCCATAACCCTAATGCATGGTCATCAGAGTCAGCAGTCCTATATTTGCGGACAAATGACTTTAAAAGGCAATAGCAACGTTTAAAGTGTAATTATTTTGAAAGCATCTATAAGTGAAATACCTTGAGATTCGACACACCTCTAACTACGCAGGGACTCCTAAAACCCTGTGTGACCCCAAATCCATGCACACCCAAGATGCACATTAGATTATCCCAGAGCAAAATCATTTCAAACAGTTCGAATAATACTTGTTTCTATCTTAAAAATAGCGAGGATGTACTTCAACGTTCGAAGTTCATTTATTATTAAAATATCTGTAAATTAAACACCGAAATACGTACGCACCGCCCGAACCCAAAGTGAGTACACCCTAGTGCCTTCTAAATCTTCAGCATCACGTCCCTGCACCTATATTCTAGACCTTCGAAATGAATGTTATATTTCATTTGCCTTGTTCACCAACGACTCAGCCTGGAGGTTAACCTTTTGGGTGTTCTGCAAAAGGACTCTAAAGTCCTTTGCAGTCTGAGGTGTTTGGATTTTTTCCCGTTTAAGAAAAAAAGCCTGCACATATATTTCATCGACAAAGCATCAAGGTCCTGCATTTTCCAACAGTTTATTTCATTTGCGACCTTCTCGCATATCATCCTGGTTTGTCTGATTCCTTCTCCTGCTTTCATGTTTCCCCAACACAACCAGCCCCTCCACCAATTTTTGTATCATTTGCAAACATGACAATAAAGCCATTTCTTCCGTAATCTAAATTATTGATAAACGGCATAAATCCCGACACCGACCCCTGCACCACCCCACTAGCCACTGGAAGCCAACCAGAAAACGATCCATTTATTCCCACGTTTTCCCACCAACCAATCGATCAATGCTCTAAACATGCCAGCAATTTTCCTGTAATACTATGGACTCTTAACTTCTTATGCAGCCTCATGTGTGGCAACTTGTCAAAATCCTTCTAAAAATCCAAAACTGCAACATCCACTGTATCCCCTTTAGCTATCCTATCTGTAATCTCCTCAAGGCATTCAAACATTACGTTGGACGAGATTTTCGTTCAGGGAAACCATGTGGTCTTTGCCCGGTTTGGTCCTGTGTCACCAAGTACTCCACAATCATGTACTTAACAATTGACTGCAACATCATCCCAGTAACTAACGTTAGGCTAACAGGTCGATTGGTCTATAATGTCCGTTCTGTGGCGCCTTCATCTTTGAAAGAGTGGAGTAACATTTGTAATTTTCCAGTCATCCGGATCCATGCCAGAGTCCAATCATTCATGAATGATCACGACTAATAACTCCACAACCTGTAACGTTACATCTTTCAGAATCATGGGGTGCAGTTCATCTGGTCAAGGTGACTAATGTGACTGTAGCTCCTTCAGGTTTGGAGCATCTTCTCTCATGTAATTGTAATTGCCTTCACTACTCTACCTTCACACCTTTCTACACCTGCCACTCTGCTGGTGTCTTCTGCAGTGACGGCTGATACAAAGTATCCATTTACATTATCCTGCAACTCCTTGTCCCATGTTATAATTCCTTAGGCCTTATTTTCTCAGGCCATATTTTATTATACTTGGGAAATGTTTTTTTTTTCAATTCGCTTTGATATTGTTTGCGTCCTGTCTTGCATATTTCATCTTTTACCTTCTAATGTATACTTTGTTTGCTTTCTGTTTTAAAAGTTTTCCATATCTTCAATCTTGCCCGTAATTGTTGTATTTTATACGCCTACTGTTTTGCGTTGACATTAGTTTTGACTTTCCTTGTCAGCTACAGTTCTACTATCTACTCATTTAAGTTTTTCGTCACTTTTGTCATTATCTACTCTGCACATTCCTCTTTTTCCCCGACACTAAAACTATTGCTGCTCTGCCGCCATCCCTGCCAGCAAATTCTTCCGATTTAATTTGGCAAATTCCTCGATCACAGCGCTGTAATTTTTCTTTTAAACTCCGCTGAAATTCTGTTACATGAGAGCTTCTCCCTATCAGATTTCAAGTAGAATTCTACCATATTGCGATCACTTCCTCCTTAGGATTCCTTTGCATTAACCTCCCTCGTCGTCTCCGGTTCTTGACACAAAAACCAATACAGTACAACTGATCCACTACAGGCTCAACAGCAATCTGCACTGAAAATCCATCTCGTAGCCATTCAACAAATTCATTCTTCTGGGAATCATTACCAACCTGATGTTCCCTATCTACCTGCATGTTACATCACCCATGACTGTCATTAGATTACCTTTTTTCGACACGTTCTATTTCCCGTTGCAATCTGTAGTCAAAATCCCAGCTACATCTTGAGGCCTGTATTTCACTTTCATCCAGGACCTTTTAACCCTATAGTTTCTCAACTCAACCCACAAGGGTTCACCATCTTCTGATCAGGTTTCCAATCATTTGATGCTGTTTTTTTACCAGCTGAATGTATAAATGGAAACAACCTTCAGATTCCATTCGCCTTACAAATCAGCAACCGCCCTCACATCCAATTTCACCTCCAAAGAGGTGAGCGCTGCAACATGCACATTAATTAATCCCAGACACAGAAACATTTCAAAAAGTTCACCAAATAATTTCCTCCTTGGTAAAGAATATCGAGAACAAAGTTCAGCATTCAAAGTCCACTTATTGCTAAAGGATTCATAAATGAAACAACGTTGAGATTCCTCAAACCTGAAAATCCGTGCGCGCCGATATTTGCCGGCACCGCTACATCTGAGTAAAATTCAAAATCGGTGTGCACCCTAAATCGGTAGACGCACCCACATGCACATTACATTATCCCAGAACAAGAATCTTTCTGAGCTGGGTACTAGAGTGGGTTAATCACCAGATGCAGATGATGGAGTTTTGAGGATTGGTGGTAGAAATTTGAAGTTTACAGTATAACGTGATTTGTATTGTATTACAGCATGTAATTATATTAATAAGTTCAAACAATAGACACATAAATGAGGATTTATCCCTTCAGGTGTTGAAAGACAACTTATGGCTTCCGGGCAGTACTGATATTTCACAAGTATGTGTGCTGTGACCGAACGTATTTTCTATGTTATCTGCCGACGATATGAAAATAGGTGGAGGAGCAGGTAGTTTTGAGGAAGTATAGAGTCTACCGAAGGGCACAGATTAGTCGAATGTACAAAGAAATGGCACATGGATCTCCGTGCCGGGATGTGAATCGTCTTGCACTTTGGTGGAAGAAATGAAAGTGTTGAATACTTCTAAATGGAGAGATGATTAAAACAAAACGAGGAGCAAAATAACTTGGCTTTGTTGCCAAGTTTGAAGTTGATAAGAAGTTTGGTGGAGGGGCAGGTAGTGTTGAAGAAACAAGTAGGATGTAAAAGGACTGAGACAGTTTGGGAGTATGGGCAAGAGAGTGGCAAATTAAATATAATGTTGGAAAAAGCATGGTTATGCACTTTGTTAGTAGAAATAAAGGGACTTGCAAGTCCTAGTGCAGAACATCCAAAAAGATTAACTTGCTGATTAAGACGGTGGTGAGGAAGGCAAATGCAATGTTAACATTCTTGTCGAGAGGTCTAGAATACAGGAGCATGGATGTGATACTGAGGCTTTATAAGGTACTAGTGAGTCTTCACCTTGAGTATTGTGTACAGTTTTGGACTCCTCATCTTAGAAGAATTGTGCTGGCATTGGCGAGCGTCCAGTGGCTTTTCACAAGCATGATTGCAGGAATGAAATGGTTATTGAACGAGGACCGTTTGATGTCTCTGGGTCTGTGCTCGCTGGAGTTTAGAAGGATGGGGAGAGATTTCACTGAAACCTTTCGAATGTTGAGAAGACGAGAGTGAGTAGATGTGGAAAGGATTCCAATGGTGGGAGAGTCCAGTACAGGAAGCCACAGCCTCAGGATATAGTGGCATCCATTTAAAAAAGAGATGCAGAGAAATATCCCCAGCCAGATGGTGGTGAATTTGTGCAATTTGTTGTCACGTGCAGCTGTGGAGTCAAGGTCGTTGGGTGTATTCAAGGCTGAGATTGATAGGTTCTTGATTGGACATTGTTGCATGGAATTTAAAACACCATGTGGCATGAGGCACAGTAGAGGAGAGTTTCAATGTTCTACGCTATGTGGCTCTTATCACAGAATTATTCCGGGGTTGTGGTACCCACCAGAGAAGGTTTAATTGATTGCTGTAATGGTAGGACACGAGATTATTTCGACGATTTTCCAAATAAAAGGGAAGGCGTTGTCTTTAATAACACCAGCTGTTGGTCATCCTGTAAGTACAACGATTCAATTGTTGCAAAGTTTAGAATATGTAGAGGAGGGAGCGCGTGAACAAGTACGACAGTGAGATAAGCAGACGGAGATAGGGGAAACCTATGCATCCCGTCATGTCATTGCTTAGAGCCAGGGTACTGGAAGAGCTTGTTACAAGGAGGCGTTGGGAACGTACCGAAATGCAAGACACAGACACTGCAGTGGACTGAACAAGACTATGTTTATTAAGAATACGAGGGAAGTCAAGGACGAGAACAAAATATCAACCTGGACGTGAACGTAAAATTAAAAAAAAACCGGAAAATCTGGACTAGGACTTGGGACTTGGATTTGACTGAGTCCACGGGTCTTGGCAGGGACTAGGTACCCGGGTCTTGACTTGGCACTTGACAAAGGGCCTGGACCCTTCTAGGGCAGAGGGCACAGATGCACCCTGGAGTACACGATACTCAGTGGCTCCAATAATGGTCCCGACTTACCGCACTGGCTGAGGTCACGTGTTTCTGGTAACAAGCAATCGGTGTGGGCTTTTGATGCCGAGCTTCCTGGAATGAGTTTCTAGTGCCGAGTTTCTTGGTTTGGGTTTCTGACAGAGATTCTGACCGGGACCGTCCAGCAAAGAAATAGCCGGATCCTTGAGCTATTTATGTTGCAAGCCCGAAATGAGGATCAGCTACCTCAATTAAAGCTCCCAACGGCACAAGGGAAAACAGGAACAACCGTAATACGGAATCCACAGACCGGACAGTGAACAGGAATCTGGAATTCAGGGACTGGACCGTGACAGAACAAGTAGGAGGGGTTCCCGCCTCACCCTCTGTGCAAAGTGTATTTACTGTCAGTAGCAGCAGGAAAGGGAGATGGATTAGGGGGAAGCGTCGTTCATCAAGTCCACGGCAGCTAACGGTTCCTTTTGTCCTCTGCTGGAGCCATATTCAGCGCATTCCACTCAATGAGCCCTGCAAGGGATAGTCGCTAATGCTCGCCAGCAGTGGGAATCCGGGGGTAGGGCGGGGAGGTTTGGCTAGTACACTCGCCCTCATCGGTCGAAGGATGGATTCGACTTGCATGCCCCTTCCTTGTAAATTTGCAGGTAAACGTTTTTAAATGCGGAGAGGCTTCAGGTGTGGCCACACGCGTGAGTTTGCTGTTGTGTGTTTGTGTGTGAGAGGCCTTGAAGAGATTCTGTGAATGTGTTGGGTCCCGCCCAGTTACTTTTCTTCTTGGTTGTTCTCTGATAAGTGCTGTTTCTCTGTGAGAAATTAATTGGCTACTTTAAGTTGTTGCAGCTCCATAGGAAGCTCTAACGAAGAGGAAGACAACCCCTGCTATGTAATTTTTTTGTGTGTTTAATCTCTTGTTTTATTTCTTGTTTCCGTGGACAAATTGCTGATGGATAACTCATTTTGTCTTTCTGATGATATGAAATTTGAGATGAAATTTGTTAGAAATTTGTGCAACTTTATTCCGGACTTGAGATGCCATATCTCAGAGGGCATTAGGCACTTGTGTGCAATTCTAGTAGTTTTATTGTTTTCGTGTTTTTAGAATACTCAGGAAAGAGTGCATTTCTTTTTCCCTGCATTATAGATCGACAAGGTGGTGAAAGCTAATTTGTGGAGAGAGATCCTGTTATGCATTCCTGTTCGAACTTGCACACTGGACCGACCTGTCAGATTGCTGAATTTGTAGAAAGACACCGTACTGCTCCACAGAAGGGATGCCCCTGATATCCATTAGTGTGACTGCAAAGGAAAGACCCTTGGGGGGAATAATCTGTATTCTTGTGTTTTGGGGGTGCTGGGAGGGAAGGTCCTGATATCCCCATCTGACAGATTGTTGATGTTGGTGATTTGCTGAGCACAGGTACAAGGTGCAACGTGGATGGCGAGTGCGAGCAGGCGCAGTATCCTGGGACTGCAGTGTCTGTGCCAAATGGTGTTGTAAAGTTGGGCACTTGTTGGATGCATAACGGCACTCACTGCATATGCAGTTCCTAAGCCTACCCATTGTTCCCACAAGGTGGTGCAGTTGATCTTCGGTGTCGTATGTATACCACCCCAGTGCACCTTGCCCATGGTGGTCTGGAAGAGGACTATTACAAAGGGTCTTTTGAATGACAGCATTTCTCAGCCCGATAGGGCCAGCCTGTCGCAGGAACTAATTCCTCGAATACCTGCTCACAAAGAAAGGTGGCCCCTGTACTGTTATTGGTCAAGAATGCTGCACCTGTATTCCTGATGGGTTGGAGAACATCACTCACTTTGTTGATCATATCTTAGAGTCAGTGTATAACGTTAAGTGGGGAAACCAGCTCATTGGCTATTTCACTCCGTTTGGGGCTGGTGGCCGTGTGGGGCAAAGGATGGACATGTCGCTGGTGGGTGGAGGTTCATTCTTCAGTTCGACAGCAGATGACGGTTCCTTTTGTTCTCGCAAGATTCGTCGCATTCCACTCAGTGCTTCCTGCAAGTGATACCCGCTAACAGTGAGTGCGGAGAGACGTGAGATGAGGCCACACGCGTCAGTGTGTGTGTGTGTGTGTGTGTGTGTGTGTGTGTGTGTGTGTGTGTGTGTGTGTGTGTGTGTGTGTGTGTGTGTGCGTGCGTGCGTGCGTGCGTGCGTGCGTGTGTGTGTGTGTGTGTGTGTGTGTGTGTGTGTGTGTGTGTGGCCTTTCAAGGACTCTGTCAACATGCTGGGACCCAACTATTTGATTTTTCTTTATCCGTTGTTCTCTGGTAAGTGCTATTTCTCTGTGAGAAATTAATTCTCTGTATGAAGGTTTTGCAGCTCTACAGGATGTTCTAAGGAAGACGGGTACAACCCGGGCTTTGTGGTGTGTGTTTTGTGTTTAAAAGACCCTCAATCCTTTAAAACTTGGTTTTGCCCTTGCTACATTGATTGGAACGTATTGCCCCCGACACGTCACGCCGTTCCTTCACTGCGTCTCTTCTCATTTCCCATCTTCCCTTTCTGCTTATGTAACCGTGGGTTCACTTTCCGAAGGTTTCCCCTTTCTTTACACTCCTGCCTAAAATGAGCCTTTCAAGGGACCCCGTTCAACAGCACCCCTCTGATTAGTACATCGCGTCGGTGGGTCCGGCTCCATATCCGCTTTCTCATGCTTGGTGCCGATAACAACCCGGACACCTCAGCTCTAAAATCAGCCACGATCTCTTGTAACACGCCTGTTTGTGGGATATCAGGGGTCACTGCAACAACGGAGGCTACGACCAAGGAAAGCGCACTGCTGATGTAGTCTCCCCGCTCCTCCATCGAATCTTCCTCTTCTCTTACGTTACTGAACAGCTGAACAAACTAGAAACCTTAAACTCGCCATAAGCTACATTGGCCTTTCCATCCCGCGAGAAACGTATTGTAGTATTTGGACGTAGCGCGCGGCAGTAGTCAAAGGGTTCTCTATCTTTAAGTATCTCATTAGCTCAGCAGCCGGACCTCTCAGATTATCTGGCAGTCACTTTTGTTCCACATTATCAGTGCACTGCCACACACCCAGCATCTGAGATGTCTGGTCTGCTCAAGTCCCATATTCGTCCTCCCCATCGGGGGTGGGCTTCATTCCTGAGAACATTCCCAGTGTTCTATATCCGGGACTGTTCGCTGGTACACTTGTCCATTTATTCGCCGAGGATGAATGCACAGTCCAGTCCTGCCAAATCCGTGAGAATGGAATGTCTCTTTCAAAAATCATATTCGCAGATCCGCAGTTGACTCCCTTACCTTGGCTTGTTTGAATCAGATTCCCTCCCGGATCAAATCCTACGACCCTTCATCTGACCTGACTCTACATCTCCCGCAGAACAAAGGCAGAGACCACAATCGGTGTCGGGCACAAGAAACACCCGCTTTCCCAGCCTTTTCTCCGGATTGGATGGCCAACGTTGCTAAGCACCCCTTATCTCGGACAATAACCTAAACTCCGTTAGCAGTGAACTCTTTACTAGAGCCTAGCAATTCCTTTAACCACACGTTAATAATAAATGCACTTTTAATTTTGAACATCGATTTTGCTATATCTTTAGGCTGGAGGGATCTACTTTGTGAAACGTTTTAATGTTACAGGATAATCGAATCGGCATGTGGGGTTGTCAGCGGGCTTGCGGGTTCGCGCGGATTTGTGGATTAGGGGGCATACATATATTTTTGGGGTGCACACAGATTTTGGGCTGTCGGTAGTTGTGGGGCAGAAGTGAGAAAAATCTAAAGCTATCTTGATTCATGGAAATCTGTAAAATAAAGGAAAATTGGATGTTGAATTTCGTTCTTCCTGTTAATTGAATATTAGACAACTGCTTTATGAACTTTAGAAAATGTGCATTTCGGAGTGTAAGCAGATTTCTGTATACGGACTTAATGGTGTGCACAGTTTTAAGAATGTATCGGGAAATATGGGTGCACAGGGATTTAGTGATCCGTGCGGATTTGAGGCTGCTAACGCTTATGGGGCTGCGTGCGGATTTGAAGATCTAGGCAGCTTTAGGGTGTGTCTGTCGTTTCGGGTTGTGACGAATCTCGAAGTTTAATTTTCATTTATGGCGACTTTTAAAAAAACGGCATCTCAAACACAAGTGCACTTTAAACTTGTGAAGACAGATATTTTGTGAACTGTTTCAAATGATTATTTCTTTGGGATAATGATAATGAAATATTCATATGGGTTGGTGATGTGCCTGGATTTGGGAGTGTCTGTAGATTTTGTATCGCGACGAATCTGAAGTTTGTTTCATTTAGTGGTACTTTATTGGGGTGTACCGGGGGTTAAGGATGCGTAGCACCTCTCGTGGGGGAAAGTGTCGCGTCTTCTTCAGGCGGTTTGTCCACCTTTGGTCCACACCTGGCACTCAGCTCTCACCTGTGGCTCCCCGTAGCTGTTTGCATGCGACAGCGGCCACACACCGGGCAACGGCCTCGACAACCGGCTAAACCAGGTGAGGGTAGCCGACGGGTCTCAGTGAGATAGGGCGTTGTCTATCCCAGCATGTGGAGGCAGACTCCCGTGGATTGAGCGGACTAGAGCGATGGAGGGTCCAACGGTCAAGAAGGCAGTCTCTGCAAGCGTTGTGGAACGCGGAGAGCACAACAAGACACAGAAGATTTCCTGGTTATCCACTGCGCCCAGTCCCATCTCCAGCCGTCTCGACTCTTGTCTTGCCACTGGATCCAGATGGGAATTGGGAAGAGAGAGTGAGGCCGACGCTGCGCAACGCTCCCTAACTGTAATCCAATTAAAGCTCTAGTATCAACACCATCATCAGCCGGCTGGTGGCGTAGTGGCATCAGCATTATATTTGGGCGCGAGACGTCCTGAGTTCGAATCCGGTAGGCTTCCTTGCACGTTCGCGCTGTGTTAACTAGCAACTAGACCTCGTAAAAAGTACTTAATGGTCTCGAGGTCTTCGTCGATTACGATGGACGAATCTTATGGCGCTTTATTAATAAATCAACGATCAATTTTTCAACTCTGTTCACTGTATTTTAGTTGGAAGTAGCTATTTAGTGAACTACAGTATTTGCAATTGTTCTTCCTCTTGGATAATCGAATGTGTATGTGGGGATTTTTCAGCCGATTCGGAGTGCACAAGTATTTAGCGATGCGCACGGATTTGTGGCTGTTGGTGGATTTAGAGAAATGACAAATAGCAAGCCTGTTTCGGTTACAGATTCTATAGTAATGAATGCTCTATGAGAGTCAGATTTATTATCACCGGCATGTGTCGTAAAATTTGCTTAGCATCAGCAGTTCAATGCAATATATAATATAGAGGAATATTTATATAAAGTACAATATTTGTATATTGAATATATTTAAAAATGTTCAAAAACAGAAATAATTTATATTGTTACGGCTCAGCAACAATGAATATAGAATTGAAAAAAGGTTTTTTTATAACAAATAAAATATTTATTAAACACTGCTAAAAAAACAATGGTTGTATCTCAGCAGATTTACAGATGTCATTTGAACCATGCTAAGCCACACAGTCATTGGTATAGAGAGAATAGAGTGGTGGGCTGAAATAATTTATAATGCATGTGGGTGTATGAACGTGTGGGTGCGCACTGCTTTGGGGACTGCGCCGATTTAGATCTGTGTCGGCCAATATGGGGAAGTTTACGGATTTCGGGTTTCTCACAGAGCTGCTGCATTATAAATACGTTTGTAATGAATGTGCTTTCAAATTTGAACTGTTATTACCCTTAATGTTTGAGGCAGCAATTTCGTGAATTGCTTGAAATGATCCTGTTCTGGAATACTCTACTCTTCATGTGGGACTGTCATCGGGTTTAAATGTTGGGGTGTGCACAGATCTAGGGGTGTGTTATCGAATACAGGGGTGCACACGGATTTAGTGATATGCGTGGATCTAGCGGAGTGTTGCAGAGTATGGGTTGTTCAGCTGTTAAGAATTACACACGTAACTGAACTGCGGATCTGGAGTTGCAAACGAATATACGGCTGCGTCCGGATTTCTAAGGACGAGGCAGCCATTTTCTGAACTGTTTGAAATTATTATCGCTCTTGGATAATTTAATGTGCGTAGGGGTTGTCACCGGGTTTGGAATGTGCACTGATTTCGGGATTGCGCATATTTAGCGGTGTGTTGTCAAATATGGAGTGCACACGGTTTTTGCGCGTGCACATGCATTTGGGCAATCGTAAAGACGTGCTGGTGTTTTCTCGAATCTTCAGTGTGGCTTATGGATTAGCGTCATCTTCAACTTCAAAATGTTGGGTATGATACAAGCACGGCTTTAAGATTTTGTTGCGCTGCTTTATAATCGTCGTCTGTTACGTCTTTACTTGTTTGAAATGAGCCAACTACAATTACGGAGATTGCAATTGATGCTAACGTACTGGATTATTTCGAAGGGACAAAGAATTGATTATACTGTATAAGTTGTGTTAGAGGACTGTTAGGAAGTAACAGGAAGTAACAGGAAGGACTGTTAGTAACAGGAGGAGTTTTTTAGATTTAGGTGGCTGAGATCTTATCTCGCTGGGAAACTGGGATTGTTGGATAATGTAATATGCCCCTCTGTCCCACTATCAGAAACCCTACCTTGTTCTGCCTAAGATTTGTTGAGATTAGATCACATAGTTTAATAAAGACTGAAAACTGTGTTGTGCATGAGAGTCTGTTGATTCATCAGTATATTTAGGAAAATTATTATGACAATGCTGCAGAAAAAATAACAGAAGATAATTTAACTGGGAATGCTGGTGTGGCTGTTTTCGTTCCTGAATTACAGGTAACGATATAGAAACAACTTACCAGCCTTTTATCAGTATATAATGTCGAACTTCTGCCATCATTTTGGGCTTTCAGTGGGTAGAGGAAATCTCTCCACGCAATGTTGTAATTTGTTGAGATTCCTTTTCTGTGTTCATGAGGCTTAAACCAGGTTATTCTAATATTATGTTAGATTTATTGTTGGAAACTCACCAAACATTATTTAATACACAAAGTATTGGTTTACGTACACCACTTATGGGTCCCTGCACATAGAAGTTTAACAAAAGCTGTTAAAATTTCAACTGTGGATGAAGATCTTCCCCCTAGAAAATCAGAAGCTAAGGGGTTGGTGGGATTATGAATTATGGAAAGATTGTTGGATAATGGGCATTAAAGCAGACACTTTTACAGAATACATAACTGATAGGTTTATTTGGGGAAGGGAAGGAATTATATTTACACGACTTAGAATTGAGGATATTATGCTGAATTATTCCTCAAGTCATGTTGGAAAACCTGATTCTAGTCGTGTAGGTTTTGTCATTGTGAAACATTTAATTATAAACTGTTTCAGGGTAAAGCATGCCATTTAGAAAGAAATCAAATTGCAATCGTTGAGGGTGCCATTTTTCATTTTAAAACTTTCTTAAGTTATAGGAGTGACTTTAATTTAATTCTTGGTATTATGTTCCATTATGGACAATCCATGGGGCTTTTGAGGATGATTTAGCTTTCATTTGAAATAAAAGAAGCAGAGAGGGTCTTATTTTCCAATTCTCTAAAAAACACCAGTCCTGTTGATCACCGGGAATGCGCCTTTAAATTCTACTGTCAACCGCCATTTTTCGAAAGAAACATAGAAAGCCCAGAGCATAATACAAGCCGAACATGTCATTACCGTAGAAATTACCCAGGGTTCCCATAGCCCTCTATTTTTCTAAGCTCTATGAACCTGTCCAGGAGTCTCTTAAAAATCCTATCCTATCTGCCTCCACCACCGACCCCGGCCCATTTCTTTACCATCTTCACCTTAGCCAATTATTCGAGGGTAAGGCGGAGACTGGAGTGATTGAGAATGGATTAGGAAAGCAGCATGAACAATGTGACCATCGGCAACCAGCAACGTGAGAATCCGCCGGGGAATAACACCAGGGAGATCCGGCGGTGAATGTGAGGATCTGGAGCCCGTACTGGAGACACCGCCGCCTCCTCTGGTTTGAGGCCAGGAAGCGGCTTCATTATAAACGAAGCACCGAGGTGAACGGATATTTCACCGCGCTGATCAGCTGTTCCTTAAATTTTGACTGAGTCACTCCGTAAATAAATGTGTTCGTGCAGCAGCTGAAATCCCTCAGCAAATACCCGACATAAATGAAGATCCATTCAGAATCATTGAAATTGTATCCTTTTCCTGATACCTGATAATATATGGCATTTACAAAGTATGTCATCCACAGGAGGATGAAGCTGCCGGAGAGGGTGAAGAGTAAGACCACAGACCTCCTCCTGCTCTCCATCTCCGGGTCACTGCGTTTCTCCCCCTTGCTCTGACCCTTCAGCCCCTTACGAACACGACTGGCCGTTAAAATGTGTCTGACTGTCAGAGCGTTGAGCAGCAGGATCCCAGCGAAAGGGATGAACGGAGTCAAAATCGTATCGAGCCAATCATACCCTACCCACCCGCGGTCAGTGAAATAATTGTCCATGAGCTTACAGAACCAAGGCATATTGTCCATGATTACGCTGGGTTCCTGCGTGAAGTATCGGGGAACGTGTCTCTGACAGGACAGTACTCCGGTTGTTGTTAGAACTACAGTTGCAGTTTTCCCTGTGCAATATTTTGTTTTAAGCTTCTGGCAGCAAATGGCGACAAACCGATCAAAGGTGAAAGCGACGGTGAACCAGACAGAACAGTCTGTGGCTGAGAACGACAGTACTTCTATAACACTGCACACCGGGGTGATGCCCAGAAAACTCCTCGGGAAGTAGTACGATCTGATTCGATAGAAAATGACGTTGATGACAATGGTCATTAGATCCGCCACTGCCATGGCCACCAGATAGCGAGTGGTGCAGGTAGAGAGACCGCACTTTCCCCGTGACAGGATTACAATCGCCATTAAATTCACTGTAGAAAGAGAGAACAGACACGGGGCATTACTGAACACATTGCCCTGGAGTGAATACCGGATCGGGTTTCAGCTAAAGATTGGGAGGGCGAGAATATGTGAACGGCTGCTAATCTAACATCAAACTCGCGTCCAACTGTCTCTGACCTGCCATCTTCAGTGTAACGGTGAGACGTCTGGGTGGGCAATCGTCTGAGATATATGCGAGCTGCATGAACCCGGATCCATGGCCACTGGTTCGGGTCATCAGACCCAATAAATTGACCAGCAGGCAGGTGGATCCGACTGTGACAGACTTCACTGGAAGACGTGGAGCACAGGACCAGAGGTTCACTCTGATCAATAACACAGAAACAGTGAACTTCACAACGTAAGCCCCTCCCAGTCTCACCGTCGCGGAGAGCAACCTGTCCCCAGCACTGGCACAATTACGGGCAAAGTCCCATGTGAACTGGGCTCCGACATACATTCCCGGAGAGCTGCCTGTTCCCAGCTCTGGCACAGCTCTGCACAATGTCCAATTAAAACTGCGTTCAGACACCCCTTTCCCAGGACTGCCTGGGTTACATCTGGACAAGATGTAATTAAGGGGAAAAACAACTTGCGAGTCGATCTGGTGAGTTAGAGGAGAGACAGAGATGTAGTTCCGCTTGTGATTAAACATGAAATATCAGAATGTTGAACTGACAGTATCGATATCTCTGACGGATATTTGTTCAATGATCATCAAGTTGGAAGCTTGTAAAACGATCATTAACTTGTTTACACGGATTGACACTCAGACATACCAAACATGAATCGCTCTGTTCACTCACCAGGAACTCCAATGATGGCAATGAAGACGTACAATACTTTCTCCACACTGATGTACCGATCCAACATTGCAGACAATTTCTCTGTCAAGTGTTTTGACCCCGTGTGCTGCAGGCGATATCTCCGAATGAAATGTCGAGGCAGCACCGGCCTGGGGATTTTAATACCATTTAGCGACTCCACAGGGACAGATTTCAAGTGGGTGGGGGTTATGATTGGTGAAAGGTGACTGAACATTCAGAGGTGTCTCATCAATTAAAAGTGCTTCCACTGTAAATATGTACTTTATAAAAAACAGTTGTGTGACATAGGTATTGTCTTGTAGCTTGTGAAATTGCGTTGAATCATGTACTGTTACCATTCTCCTCAAACTTCTGATGTAGTTCGTGTTTGTTAGACTTTACCGAGAGGGGCCCCAAGAAAATGTCTGTTTGTGATGTGGAATAAATACTATCATATCGCCAAAAGCTTTCAATGTTTACAGTCACTTAATCACAGGCAGAACATTCGGGGGCTGGTTCAATACCCATCCCTAACCCTAACACATGACCAGCAAACTCAGAGTACAGTGGGTGGGGGGTATGATTTAATTATGGGAAAGAAGACAGCTGAAAGCTGGAGTAGCGGATAAGAAAGTGTGCGTGTGTGTGTCTGTCTGCCTATGTGTCTTAGTGTGTGTCAGTGTATTTCTATGCCTGTGTGTAGGTAAACCCATTGTCTCTGCCTGACCCTGAATGATTATACACGTGTTAATCTCCAATTCAGTTCAGCCCTCTTGGTTGAATCCCATCCCGTCCGCCTCCGCAAACTGCACATACTCTGGAACTCTCATTTAAAACACTTCACAAAATAGCTCCCTGAACCATAAAAAGCAAGCACAGAGGTCAAAATTCAGATTGCTTTTATTGCTATTGGATGTACTCGTCACATCTCTATTTCAGCAGACACCCCCACATACAGTTTAGATTATACTGGAGCAAGAACCATTTCACAGCTCACAAAATGACTGTCTCCATTTGAAAAAAAAATGCAAGAACCGATGTCAAAGTTCATATTGCATTTATTATTAAAGTGTGGAATACGGAACTAACTTGAGATTCCACACATCTACAAATTCACGGGTTTTCCCAAGTCAGTGTTCACCTCCGAACCGACAAAACACCCAATTCCGTGCATATCAGTGTATAGCTACAAATCTGTTCTGACCAGCAATCCCACATTCAACCGTCAAATCAGTGTGTACCCCCAAAGCAAAATCCCTGTGCAATTACACATTGGCTGACATCTGCAAGGCAGCAACCGCCGCCAAATCCGTATGCGCCCCCAAATTCATCGAGAAAGCCCCAAGTCGTGGGAGCCCCCAAAATCAATCGCACCCCCATATTCGCCAAAACATCCCTAAATCTGCACAATCCTCAAATCTGTGTGCACCACAAAATCCACCTACATACCCTGATCTGTGTGCACCCCAGATCCGCAAACTCCCGTCATGCGCATTAGATTATCCCATTGTATGAATCATTTCAAACAATAACTCCCTCCACCATAAATCAAATAGCAAAAACATAATTCAAGTGCATTTCTTATGAAACTATCTATAAACAACCTTGAAATTAGTCACACCCCCAAATCTAGTCCAAATCCATGTGCATCCCCAAATACGCCGACACATCCAAATCTGTGCGCAGCCCGAAATCCATGTACACTCGCAGATCACCGTGCACCCCCACAAGCACATGAGTCCCTTAAAGCAGCGTGGAACCCGAAATTCACCGGCACTACGAAATCCGTGTGCCCTCTGTATTCCCGGACACGCCTTGAAATACGCGCCCTTCTGCAACAGAACGTGCAGCCCCATTTCCATGTGCACCTCTTAACCCGCTGACACCCCCACAAGCACATTAGGTTATCCGCGAGCAAGAATCATTTCAAACAGTTCACAAAATAACTGCCTCCATCTTAAAAAGTTCAGATTTCAAATTGCATTCAGTATTAAACTCTCTATGCGTGTCTGCATCTCTGTGTGTTTAGATGCGCCCGCGTGTGTTTCTGTCCGTCTTTCCATGTGTCTCAGTATGTTTGTGTCAGAGATCAGCGAGCGGACAGCGCTCGATCTTTGTCGTGACGGCCTGGTGACTCAGAACACTTGGCTTGTGTGGAAAAAATACCCTTCAGGATACCAGATGGATGTGTGTATAGAGGTTCAGGGAACTATATAGCATTGATTCGTTTAGAAGCGACACAGCCATGTCATGAGAGAAATTATGAATCTCGGAGATGTCGGACTGTCACAACTCAATACAGTCGGGGACGTTGAGCAGGGAAGGAAGGGTGAACCTGTGAGGAGCGTTTGATGGCTCCGGGCCTGTACTCGCCGAGTTTAGGAAAAGAATGGAGAAATCAAACCGAAACCAATGGAAAATTGAATGCAGACTGAACACAGTGGAGACCGGGGAAGGCAGATGGGAAAGTGTGTGTGTGTGTGTGTGTGTGTGTGTGTGTGTGTGTGTGTGCGTGTGCGTGTGTGTGTGTGTGTGTGTGTGTGTGTGTGTGTGTGTGTGTGTGTGTGTGTGTGTGTGTGTGTGTGTGTGTGTGTCTGTATTCTCTTCAACAACTTTAACATCCCTGTCCCTGATCGCCTCATTTTAACCATGGATGTCAAGTACATCTTCACTGCTATCGCTCAGCAGAAGGCCTTAAATCACACTACTTTTTTCCCGACCACGGACCCAATCAATTCCCTTTCATCTATTCTTATTTGGAGTCGGAAAGCACTATAACAAAGAAACAAACAATTTTTGCCCATTTAGTCCGTACCGCATTGTTATTCTGCCGAGTCCTATAACAGCACCTGGCACATGACCCTCAGTACTCCTCCCATCCATGTAAATATCCAAACTTTTCTGCAGTGAAGTCCATATCGTGCGCTGACAGCTCTTCCCACACACTTACCTCCCTCTGAGTGAAGTAATTCCCACTCAGGTTCCTCTTAATTATTTCATCTTTCACTCTTAAATTGCGATCTACAGATCCCGTCTCACCCAAAGATCTCCGGTTATTTTCCTGCACGCCTGGGAATAAATTCCTCACTTTTTCCTATAGCTCGGGTTCTCAAGCCCCAGCAAACATATTATAAATTTTGTCAGCCGTCTTTTAATGAGATTGATATTTTATTCCTGTAGGCAGGCAACAGAAACTGCACACATAACTCCAAATTATTACTCACCAACGTCTTATACAACATAAACATAACATCCCAACTCTTCTACTCAGTACTTCTATTTATGAAGATCAATGTCCCAAAAGCCGTCTATATGACTCTATGTCTACTTGTAACACCACTTTCAATTAATTATCAATCTATGTTCCCAAATCCCTCGGTCCTACCGACACCTCGGGACTTGGCTGCTCCCCTTGTCTTCATGGTCCCCCAAATCAGTGCAAACCCCCAACCCAATCCTTTGAATATCAAATAATAACTGATTATTTTCCGACGGTAAACCTGAACTACTGCGAGCATGACCTGTTTTAAGACTCTTCAAATCCGAAAGGGAATCTGAACAAATTACAACTTTACAGGGACAAATTTCCTCCACCCACTGTTATCCTAAAATTTTGGCAACCAATTTTGCTGTATATCCTGAAAAACGGTTTGTAGATCGTTTCTTTATCGTTGCCTACAATCCGGCCACAAGAACTGCCACACCAACAACCCCAATTAAACTATATTTTTATCCTACTGCAAAATGCTTAAAATTTCACAATAATGTTCCTTATTATAATAACGTATCAACAGTTTTTCAGGCATAACAGAATCCGTAGACTTCAGTCAATCGTGTATCCTAAAATCAACTAAAGGAATTGTAAAAAATTGTAAAAATTAAAAAAGATCTTCTTGTGATGTTCCCAACAGTCCTCCAACACATCTTTGACAGGATAATCATTTCTTGCCCCCCCCCCCACAAAGTAATCCTGCATGTCAACATTAAATTGAACGTCCAGAATTTCCATCAGTAAAACCGAATCCGGAGACGACCTTACTGCACCACAACACAATATAAAAACCTGTGCTTGTATCACAGCCAAACATTTTAAAGTTGAGAATGAAGCCGCTCCATAAGCCACACCGACATAATCAGGAACAGATCTAATGAAACAAATACGAATGATCAACAGAGATTTTCGTGGAGTGCCCCAAGAATACCCACATAGACAACTGGGAATATTCATTGCTTCTTTATAATTATCAGTTATTTTATGATATGGTGCCTCCATGTCAGCTTATTTTTCATCCACATGACCGGAAACATTATGACTAGACATACAATTTCGAATCATGTGCAGGTCTATTAACTCCTGCTTATACCTTATCTTTTAGCTGCTGAAAGCTTAATTCCTGTCTATTTGCCGACTGTTCGACCTTATTAATTACTAATTGCATCCTATATACAGTAACATTGAACTTTCTAACTCTAATCCGTAAACGTCCAATAGCTACATGTAGTAATTTACACATCGCAGAACTTACCTTAGAAAACATATCGTTAATCATTAAATGAAATAATAAATACTGCCTTGTAGGATCCCAATCTCTATCTCATAGATACCCGAATATAACTTGGTCACCCTTACCAGCACAGGACGTCCAAGTAAATGAAAAAAAAACACTCAGAAAAATAATTATACAGTAACCCCTTAATCCTCATTTCCATAATATAATCAAAAGATCTTCCATCCGTAAATACCATCTGCCTTTTCAATATTTAAAATACAGCTATTACAATATCTATATTTATCTGTGCTTTTCTAATATCATCTTCCAAACATAAAAGTGAATCCAATGTCATTCTTCCTTTCTAACATGCTCTCTGATAAATCGCGAAATCACCTCTTCTATCCAAATTATTTTTCAGCCGCTCGGTGACCGTACGATTCCACATGGACGGGCGTGTTTCTCCTTTGACGCCTCAGTGAGTTCTTTCCGGCGATGTTTTGTGGGAGCTGAGGAAAAGTGTTCTGGCAATTGTTCTTTTTTTTAACACACAACAGCAGTGTAGAAAAAAAAATACACTAAATTACAAAATACATAACATTTTGTAATGAACCTCTGCCAGAGAGCCCAGAGAGCGGATTTTCCAATCTCTCCTTATCCAGGCAGTATCCGGGTAAACCTCTTCTACGCAACATCCAAAACCTTCACAATTTTCTTGTAAAAAAATTGCAACACTTCAGATGCAATTCAATTTGAGATTTATGAAACTGTAACATACCCAGCCGAAACTGGAACGAAGCGCCTCGACTACTAAAAGCAGGCGGGCCCGGCATCGCCTTTACCAGCCCATAACACTATTCATCCACTTTCAGGGACTTATGAATTGGGATCCTCCACACTTTTGGTGAATCTCCTCCGGTTGTCTCCTGCACCAAATAACTTTTGTATAGAATGCTAACCAGAACATTATGTAACATTTCAGGTGCATACCAGGTCAGGCACCATCTATTAAGAAGAATAGAATCGACATTTCCCTTACAGCATTGACTCTGGCCCTTCGGTCCTCGCCTTCCATACCGATCAGGTGTCAATGAAAATATTCCCTTCTCTCAGCGTTTGTCCTATCTCGTCTGCGACAGGATTTAGCTTGAATATGCATCTCAGCCATATTGGCATAGGGGATGAACAGTCTTCTCCTGCTGTTTGAGCCTATAATTGAACCTTTCCTGTCCTGTACCTATCAACAATATCGATTAAATTTCTATAAGGACACGATTACTAAGGAGTTAGTGTTTGTTCTTTTAAACAGCAGAAAAGTGCATAACTCCCCAGTGTTAAGTGGAATATACTGCAAATTATGGAGGGGGGAATAACATTCCTGGGGACATAAAACCAATGTATTTGTGTTATCTTCAGCCACAAGCAAGATCACAGAAAAAAAATGGTAAATTTTATTCTATTATTTGAAAAGGGATTGGATAATCTTGGAAAATATTTTCTCACGTCGGGGATTAAGGAGAATCCTGGATGGGCTTCCTGGTGCTTGGATGTAGAGTTAACGAGGACCACTCATATCCAGCTCTTCCAGTCTGTGATGTCCTAATTTCTATCCTGTTCCCATCGACCTGCACCGGGATTATAGCCTTTCATACCCCTCCCATCGATGTACCTATCCAACTGTCTCTTAAAAGTTGCAAATGAACCTTAATTCACCACTTCCTATGAAAACTCATTTCACACTGTTGCTAACCCCGTAACTGGGTGACTTACCAGCAAATATAGAGACGTCAGTTGAAGTCTGATGATACTATTTTTAACAGTTTTTATTAGTAAAAATACAGAAAGATAATATCAATGCAAATACACATATAATAAACGTCGTCAATACTAAACCTACAAGTGCGGGTATAATAATAATCAATAAGAAATAAGCTCTACCGTTGTCTAGGGGATAATGTATTGCCCGATGGAAATATAACGTTCACTGCAGTTCCACAAGCTGCCGTCTTTTGGTTGTCACTGTGTTGCGATTGTTGGAGACAGAGAGAGAGAGAGAAAGAGAAAAACTTGCCGGCTTTCCTTTATGATTTCGATACGTCAGGTGTCTCGTTGTCGTGGCCGTTCAATTGTGACCTCTCCTTTAGCTAAACCGTTCTTCCATGGTGAGCCCGCCACCCCAGGCGAGGGAGGACGCAAACGAGCCCCCACCGGCTTTCGCTATAAAACGCTGTCACGGGATTTCTAGCGTTTCTCCTGGTGCGTCTAAAGGGGCTGTTCCCCAGACCCTCTTTTATCCTTACTCACGGGGTCTCAGATGTCAACCAGGTTTGGATGATGCAATCCCTTAACCAGACCACTCTGGTTGTCCCCTGAGGGGTTTCAATGAATAGTACAGTACTCAATACACAATTCCTTCTCCAAGAGACAATGGCAGTAATCAATGGTTCCGTTCCGCTGATGTCAGGAGACATTTCAAACCTTGTGTATTCTGCGTCTCCCTCTCTCATGATGTGTATCTCTCTCATTTCCTGTGTCCCAGACCCGCCATAACAGCGATCTTGCGATTCTTAAAAAGGAGACAACCAAAAGATGGCAGCTTGTGGACCTGCAGTGAACTTTATACCCGCAGAGTTGCTCCACCTTCGTAACAACACTCACACTGCCTCTGAGTAAAGAAGTACCCTTTCATATACCCCTTAAACATTTCACGTTTTATCCTTAACCATGACTTCTTGTTCCAGTTTCCTCCAACCTGAGGGGGGAAAGTCTTGGTCTGTTTGAGACAAAACCTATTTAGTCTCTCTACCCAACTCAGGTCCTCAATCCCAGAGAACATTATTATAAATTTTCTCTGTAATCTTTCAGTCTTCCTGATCGCATTCCTCCAGTTAGGCAGCCCAAACTGCACACAGTACTCCAGGTTTGTCCTCACTAACGTCCTATACAACTTCAAAATAACATTCCACAGTACTTTGCTTTATGGAGGCCAATGTTGTCTTTATGACCCTGCCTTGAATTATGGAACTCTATTGACAAATCCCTCTGTTCTCTGTAGAGCACTACCCCCTACCAGTCTCTGTGTAAATCCTACCATGGTTGTTCCTGGAAAAGAGAAGAAACACCTTATCAGGACCTGAAGATCTATCCACTCTAATTTGCCTTAAAACAGTAAACACCTCTCACTCATTAATCTGTACAGGGTCCATGGCCTTGTTGCTGATTTGCCTCAATTTGATAGACTCCGTGTCCGCCTCTCGAGTAAATGCAAATGTAAAAAATCAAATTAAGCTCTCCCCATCTCTTTCGGCTCCACACATGTATTATCATTCTAATACTTCAGAGGACGGATTTTTTCCTGAGTAGTCCTTTTGCTATTAATATATCTGCAGAAGCCCTTAGGGCTTCCCTTCACCTGCCTGCTAGGGCAACATCATGTCCTCCTCATTATTTTTTAAAGTGTTATGTTTCATTTGTTATACTCTATGAACAGGGGTGTCAAACTCATTTTAGGACATGGGCCGGATTGAGCAAAATGCAGCTTCATGCGGGCCGGATCAGTCGGACGCGTGCGAACGCAGCTTTCGTTGCATCCGTTTTTTCAGCCTGCTCTCATGTGTCTCAGTCTCTGCTATAACTACAAAGTGTTTCACTTTACAAATTACGTTTCTTATGAAGAAGACTGCCGAGCAAGACCGCCGAATAAACACTAAAATCCCTGAAAACCTGGTACCTGAATAAACTCAGCATTAGCCATATCATACGCCATAGGTGCTTCGATTACTGGGGCCAGCTTTAATAGTAATTAGATAATATCTCGCTGGCCAAAGATAATTCCACCGCGGGCCGGATGTGGCCCGCGGGCCTTGAGTTTGACATATATGCTCTATGAGCATCGCATTTGTTCCTCTCGCCCTTTACCTACTTATGCATCTCCCCTGATTTCCTTAACCAGTGTCTCAATATCTCTTGAAGAACCGAGGGTCCTTATAGAAGGTAAGTTTTCTTTTTATTCCAACAGGAAGCTTTGTGCTCTAAAACTTTGACATTTCAAGGCCTTCCACTTACCAAGTATGTACACCTTTTTTCAGACAATAGCCTGTCCCAATCCAGAATTACCGAGCATTTCTGATCCCATCAGAATTGGCATTTCTCCAATTTCGAATCTCAACTCCCGGACAAAAACTATCTTCTGGCATATTTACTTTGAAACAAATAACATTGTGATCACATGATTCAAAGTCCCCCCACCTCCCAACCCCGACACATACACTTCTGTACCTGTCTTGTCTCATGTCATAATAGCTGTTGAAGTATCACAGACTCTCTCGTTGGGACCTATACTTTCTGAGTAAGGAAACTTTCCTGAAGAGAATCGGCTTTCCTGCAATCATCTGCATTTTCTACAGTACACTATCCCATGTACTGTCTTTACAATACGAGAATCCCCGCCAATAGCTGAAAATCTAAAAACGCATTCTATAACAACCTTATGTTTCCTGTAGCAGTGCACTATCTCTCTATGAATTTGTTCCTCCTAATCAGGCCGTTGGGTCGTCTGCAATATTGCCCCATTTACGTGCTCACACATTTCTTATTCTTCAGTTCTACCATAGCGCCTCACAAGACGGATTCTCCAGTCTGATCTGATTGGGCACTGGCGTTACATTTCCCCTGAGCTGTATTCTATAATATCCTCCTGCCGGCTCTGTGGCGTCTAAAACAACGGAACCCGTAATGCTGACAGTCCTGTCCTTCCTGCAAGCAAGTATCACTGATAACAAGAGCATCATAATTCCAGGTTGGTCTATGCCCTGATCTCATCTGCCTGTCTCACAGAACCCCCCACATTGGTGATAAAACAGAGTTTTCTGGAAAATGCCTTGGTAACATGTATATAAAGCTCGGGTGCTTCGTGTGATGGCACATTACTGTTGTCATTTTAATGCACAAAACTGCTGCAGAAACAAGAAAAAAAACATTTGAGAAATGATGAACGTTATTCTGACGTGGGTCTGCACTGTGGACTCAGAGTAGGAATGGGCAGGGAGAGGGGAGTGTATGGTTTCATGTGACCTTTCCCGGTATCTCTGGGCTGGGAGTGTCTGCACCCTCGACACCCATTCTCCCCGACAATACTTCCCTGCCACCTGTTCCACACACCTCCCGTTGCATCCCGCACTCACGAATCCCAGCTTCATTTGTGGCTGAGTTGGTTAGTAGGCTTGTAGATGATGTGGAGAATGTTTATGTTGTGGGCTACATAAAAACTGGCAAAGGGTACAGTGGAACTTAGATTAGTTGTCGATATAAGGTCATAAGATACAAGAGCAGAAGCAGACCATTTGGCCAATTGAATCTGCTCCTTCATTTAATGAGGACTTTTACATCTTCCCTCTCAGCACTACTATCTTTTCTTCTCCCCGTATCCCTTCATGCTATGACTAATCAAGAATCGATCAACCTCTGCCTAAAATATACTCGATAACCAGGCCCGCATCGGCACCGGTGGAAACAGGTTCCACAGAATCACCAATCTCCAGATGAAGAAATTCCTCCCCATCTGCTTTCAGAAAGGACGCCCCTCTACTCTTAGGTCTTGGATTGCCCGACCATAGGAAAAATCCTTTCCACACCCACTCCATCGGGATCTTCCAGCATTTGATAGGTTTTACAGGTGACTCCTCACAACGACTTCCCTTTGCGCCTCAAATGTTACTTTTAAATTTCTATCCATTTGATAAACAGTCAACTGTAGAGACTCCTTAATTTCATGCGGCAGAATTTCATCCAGAATGTTAAGGTTAGGCTCGCCATCTATGTTACGTGTTATGTTGTATGTTATTACTTTTTGGGGCGTTTTTTCTTCGTTTCTATTCGACTGCGGCATTTGTTTGCTGGGGTAATAAAGTGTACGTTAGTAGTGATTATACTTGTATCGAAATTTGACGCCGCTCCTACATTGGAGGCACCGATGCTCCTCTAGAAGATTCCGAGTGATTTCGTTCGTTTTACAATCCTAACGGCAAACGGCGTTGCCCTCAGACTCCCTGAACTCCGGCAGAAAGATGCCGCCGTTTGATTTGCCCATCAGATGCCTACATCGCAGTGCGGGGAATCTCGGAAGATGTGAAGCAATATTACTACGCTGTCGCAGTGTTAGACAGCTCTACACGGAGACCAGGGTCGTGAACGTCCTACAGAAACCCCCGAAAGTCAGCAGATACGAGACTTTCAAGCAGCTCCTTGCAGAGACTTTCGAATTCTAATCTGCCCTTGCCCTTCGGCTCCTCTCACTTCCCGGTTTTGGGGACTCCAAGATGTTGGAGTTGATGGACCACATCTTGTCCGTCATTGGAGGACATCAGCCTTGTTTCATCTTCAGTGAGTTTTTCCTGCAACAACCGCCAGGTGAGGTGAAGCAGATTCTGGCTGGCTCTCCCCTCAAAAACCTCCCGGCTCCAGCGAGAGAGGATGACACGGAGTTTTCCGTCACCAAGACGGCATTTGCGACCATTCAACTGAACGACTCCGCCGCCTCGCCACCATTTGAACATCTACAATCGCCGCGGTTCCTCTCCGTTCTCCTGCCCTGTGTTTCTCCCAAACGAGGTTTGGGCCATGACCTAAGAAGTGATGCCCACCCTGCGGGTTCAAGGATTTGGGAAACAGAACGGCCGGTACCTGTTGGCTGCTATAGGCTTCGGCAGGTCAGGCAGTTTGCTGCTCTTCATGGACTCGGATTTCGGGCGCCGTATTCTCTGTGGCACCGGCGCTCAGGTCGTGCTCGCGTCGAAATTGGATCTGGAGAACATGGACCGTCTCTCGAGGCTACGAACGGAGGCGCCATCCAGAATTTTAGTGAGCGTGAGATGGTGTTGTTCTCATGCGGGCATAGGTTCCGCTGTGATTTTGTATTGGCGGTGTCTACACCACTACTGAGGGCTACCTCCTTTGCGCATTCTCTGCCTCTCCATGTTTGCCACAACTTCCCTAACTGCCGCACCACTGTATTGGATCGCTGTTCACAGACAGGCTCGTTTAATCCTCCTGAGCTGCATTGAAACCTCTGTCTGTGAGGAGATTTGAACCCTCGAATTCAGTTGCAGCCTGTCCCACTTCTACAGGCCGCCTCTGCCCCAGAAGAAATATTAAAAGTTTGAAACCTGAAAGCTTCCAGCTGCAACAGCACCTCGTCGTCACATCTATCTGCCCTCTGCCCGTATTCCTGCCCTCACCGGAGAAATCCTGAGACAGATCTTCTTATTCGAACTCCACAGCAGACTGATAAGAGCACAAGAGCATAAGATATAAGAGCAGAAGTAGCATTCGGCCCATCGAGTTTGCTCTGCCATTCAAACAGGAGCTCATCTAATTCTTCCAGTCATCCCCACTCCCTGCCGCCCCCCATAACCTTTGATGTCCTGTCTAATCAAAAACGTATCTATCTTTGTCTTAAATGCGCCCAATGCCCTGACCTCCACATCGGCTCGTAGCAACGAATTCCATAGATTTACTACCCACTGTCTGAAGTAATTTCTCTTCATCACCTTTCTAGATGGCCGTCTTTCAATCCTGAAGTCGTGTCCTATTGCCCTGGACTCCCCTGCCATGGGATATTTCTTTGCTATGTCTAATCTGTTCAGGCCTTTTAACATTCGGAATGTTTCTTTGAGATCCACCTTCATTCTCCTGGAGTCCGGGGAGTACAGCCCAAGAGCTGCCAGATGTTACCCATACGGTAACCCTTTCATTCCTGGAATCCTTCTCGTGATTCTTCTCCAAATTCAGTGTAATCTTTCTAAAGTAAGCAGCCCAAAACTGCACACAATATTCCAAGTGTGGTCTCACAAGTGCCTTATAGAGATTCAACATCACATCGCTGCTCTTGTATTCCATGCTTCTAGAAATTATTGCCAAAATTGCAATTGACTTCTTCACCACCGACTCAGCCTGGAGTTTAACCTTTAGAGTATCCTGCACAAGGACACCAAAATCCCATTGCATTTTTGCATTTTGAATTTTCTCCCAATTTAAATAGTAAACTGCTCATTTATTTCTTCCACAGCTTGCATGACCATACACTTTCCAACATTGTATTTCATTTGCCACCTCTTTACTCATTCCCATAAACTATCCAAGTCCCTCTGAAGTCTTCGTGTTTCCTCGTCACTACCCACTCCTCTACCTATCTTTGTATCATTGGCCAATTTATCGACAAAACCATTACTCCGATAGTCCAAGTCATTTACATACATTAAAAACAGCGGTCCCAACACGGAGTCCTGCGGAACTCCACTGGTAACCAGCAGGCAACCAGGATTGGATCCCTTTATTCCTGCTCTCTGTTCTCTACCGATCAGCCAGTGCTCCACCCAAGCTACTAACTCTGCTGTAATTAACTTGCTAAGGAGCCTCATGTGCGACACCTAGCGGATGTGTTTCTGAAAATGCATGTACACCAATCTACTGCATCTCCATTGTCTACACTACATGTAATTTCTTCAAAAAATTGCAGTACAGATAGTCAGACAGGATTCTCCTTTCAGGAAACCGTGCTGGCTTTGGCCTATCTTTCCGTGTGCCTCCAGGTACTCCACAGACTTGGCTGGTGTTGCTGCTGCAGCTCTCCTCTGAAAGGCTGCATTTCCCGTGGATTAAATTTCCCTCTATCTGTTTCACCAGTGCTCGAAATAGATACTTTTTGCTTCCCCATCTGCCAGGTCAGGTCCATGTCTTCTTTGCCCACTGGGCAACCCAGGCAGTGCCCACTTTACAGTCCTACGGTTGGAGAAGTGGCACGGTAGCCTGAACCCACAATCGACGTTTCATGAACAGATATTTCCTCAGATTTCAAAATGATCTATGAAAACTGCCCAACATCAGTTTTAAAAGCTTGGCTTGGTGAGAAAAGGCAGAGGGTGGTAGTGAGGGCTTGTCATTCTAGTCGGAGGTTTCTGACAGGTGGTATTCACAGGGATTGGTCCCAGTACTCCCGCTTGTCATAACAGCACAAGACCACAAGATACGGAAGCAGAATTAGTCCATTCGGGCCATCAATTCTGCTCCGACATTCCATCATGGCTGGTGCAAATTTCTTCTCAGTCCCAGTACCCTGCCTCATTCCTGTATTTTTCATACCTTGACCCAACAAGAATCTACCAATCTCTGCCTTAAATGTACATCGGCCATCGCCGCCGCAGCTGCCTGTGCCAACAAATTCCATTGACTCGCCACTCTCTGGCTAAAGATATTCCTGCTCAACACTATTCCAGAAAGAAGCCTCTATTCTGAGACGGTGTCCTCTGGTCATAGACCCTCCCACCGTAAGAAACATCCCTTCGATATGCACTGTGTCAAGGTCTTTCACCATTCGATAGGTTTCAAAGACGTCATCGTTCATTCTTCGGAAAATCAGTGAACACAATCCCAAAGCCAGCAGACGTTCTTCATACGATAAACCGTCCAATCCTGGAACCATTTACCTCAACCTCTTTTGAAACCTCTCCATTCTTTCCAAGGTACCCCATGCGAGGCTTATTGAGAAAATACAGAGACCGGGATCAAAGGGGACATTGCCTTGTGGATCCAGAACTGGCTTGCCCACAGAAGGTAAAGAGTGGTTTTAGTCGGGTTATGTTCTGCATGGAGGTCGTTGACTAGTGGTGTGCCTCAGGGATCTTTTCTGGGAACCTTAATCTTCGTGATTTTTAGAAATGACCTGTATGAAGAAGTAGAAGAATGGGTTAGTAAATTTATTGATGACACAAAGGCTGGGAGTTGAGTGCTGTGGATAGTGTTGCGGGATGTCAGAGATTACAGAGGGACATTGATAGGTTGCAAAACTGGGCTGAGAAGTGGCAGATGGAGTTCAACACAGATAAGTGTGAGGAGGTTAATTTTGGAAGGGCCAATATGATGGAAGATTATAGTATTAATGTTAAGACTCTTGGCAGTGTCGAGCATCAAAGAGATCTTTTGGTCCGAGTCCATGGGACACTCAAGGCTGCTATGCAGGTTGAAACTGTGGTTAAGAAGGCATACGGTGCATTGGCCTTAATCAATCATGGAATTGAATTTAGGAGCAGAGAGGTAATCTTGAAGCTATATAGGACCCTGGTTAGACCTCACTTCGAGTACTGTGCTCAGTCCTGGTTGCCTCACTACAGGAAGGTTATGGAAACCATAGAAAGGGTGCAGAAGAATTTACAAGGATGTTGACTGGATTCTGAGAATAAGTTGAGTGAACTCAGCCTTTTCTCCCTGGAGCGACGGAGGATGAGAGGTGACCTGATATTGGTGTATATGATGATGAGAGGCATTGATCGTGTCGATAGTCAGGTGCTTTTTTCCGAGGACAGAAATGACTAAAACGAGAGAGTTGTTTACGCAGAGAGTGCGTGGAATCGGCTGCCGGCAGCGGGCTGTGGAGGCGTAAACGATAGCGACTTTGAGAGACTCCTGGATAGGTGCATGGAGGTTAGAAAAATAGAGGGCTATGGTTAACCCTAGGCAATTTCGAGAGTGAGGAAATTTTCGGCACAGCTTTGTGCGCCGAAGGGCCTGTGTTGTGCTGCTGGCTTGCTATGTTTTTTTTTATGGGAATGGGTACATAACAGCTCACCAGTGTTTTACAAAGGCTCAACATTACATCCTTGCTTTTACAATCTATTCTTCTTTAAATGACATCGCATTTGACTTCCTTACTAGTGACTCGACCTGTAACTTAACCTTTAGAGAATCCAGCACAAGCACGCCTGTGTCCCTTTGCGTCTTAGTTTGGTTGTATTTTATTTTCAAAATGATACTCTTCTGTCATTTTATCACCCAAAATGAATAACCATGCGCTTCCCGACACTGTATTCTATCTGCAATGTCTTTGCTCATTCCCCCAATCTGGCTAACTCCTCCTGCACCCTCCCTCCTTCCTTTCCGCTACCTGTTTTAACATGTATCTTCCTATTGTTTGCAGAGCCATGCCTCCACCATCAAAGTCTTTGACATAAAACATGACAAGAAGCGATCAGTCCAGAATTAGAATCTGGTTTGCTATGACTGATAGATGTTGTGAAATTTCCAGTTTGGTGGCAGCAATATAGTGCAAGAAATACAAAGTGCTGCGTTACAAGATACATGGGTAAATGGATTGATAGATGGAGCTTTCGATAGGTCGTCTGGTTCCTTGCATTAAAATAAATAAAATAAATGGAGTTTGGTCTCCCAGTCTTTCCACATCCCCTGCCTCTCCGGTATGCTGAGCATTCTAACTTGAACATGCATGTTTGCCACAATTTCCCTATTTGACACACCACTGTATTGAAACATAGAAACATAGAAAATAGTTGCAGGAGTAGACCATTCGGCCCTTCGAGCCTGCCCCGACATTCAGTATGATTATGGCTGATCATCAAACTCAGAACCCTGTACCTGCTTTCTCTCCATACCCCCTGATCCCTGTAGCCACGAGGGCCATATCTAACCTCCTCTTAAATATAGCCAATGAACCGGCCTCAACTGTTTCCTGTGGCAGAGAGTTACACAAGTTCTCGACTCTCTGTGTAAAGAAATTTTTCATCATCTCGGACCTAAAAGGCTTCCCCTTTATCCTTAAACTGTGACACCTCGTTCTGTTCTTCCCCAACATCGGAAACAATCTTCCTGCATCTAGCCTGTCCAATCCCTTTAGAATTTTTCCTTTCAATAAGATCCCACCACAGTCTTCTAAATTACTGTGAGTATAATCCTAGTCGATCCATTCTCTCTTCATATGAAAGTCCTGCCATCCCAGGAATCAATCTTGTGAACCTTTTTTTTACACTGTCTATGGCAAGAATGTCTTTCCTCAGATTAGGGGACCAAAACTCTACACTCTAGGAAACCAAAACTCTAGGTGCAGACTCACCAAGGCCTTGTAGAACTGCAGTAGAACCTCCCTGCTCCTGTACTCAAATCCTTTTGCTATGAATGCCAACATACCATTTGCCGTTTTCACCGCCTGCTGTACCTAATGCCCACCCACAATGCCTGGTGTACAATGATACCCAGGTCTCGTTGCGCCTCCCCTTTTCCTAATCGGCCACCGTTCAGATAATAATCTGTTTTCATGTTCTTGCAACCAACGTGGCTAACCTCACATTTATCCACATTAAATTGCATCTGCCATGAATTTGCCCACTCACCTAACCTATCCAAGTCACGCTGCATCCTCTTAGCATCCTCCTCACAGCTAACACCGCCGCCCAACTTCGTGTCATCGGCAAACTTGGAGATGCTGCAGTTAATTGCTTTTAATGAATTGTGCTGGCATTGGCGAGCGTCCTGTGGCTTTTCACAAGCATGATTCCAGTAATGAAATGGTTATCGAACGGGGACCGTTTGATGGCTCTGGGTTTGTGGTCACTGGAGTTTAGAAGGATGGGGAGAGATTTCACTGAAACCTTTCGAATGCTGAGAAGGCGAAAGTAAGTAGATGTGGAAAGGATTCCAATGGTGGGAGAGTCCAGTACAGGACGCCACAGCCTCAGGATATAGTGGCATCCATTTAAAACAGAGATGCAGAGAAATTTCCCCAGCCAGAGGTTGGTGAATTTGTGGAATTTGTTGTCATGTGCAGCTGTGGAGTCAAGTTGGGTGCATTCAAAGCTGAGATTGATAGGTTCTTGATTGGACATTATTGAATGGAATTTAAAACCCAATGTGGCATGAGGCACAGTAGAGGAGAGTTTTAATGTTCTATGCTATGTGGCTTTAATCACAGAATTATTCCGAGATAGTGGTACCCACCAGAGAAGTTTCAATTGATTGCTGCAATGGTAGGGCACGTGATTATTTGACGATTTTCCCAATAAAAGGAAAGGCGTTGTCTTTAATAACACCAGCTGTTGGTCATCCTGTAAGTACAACGATTCAATTGTTGCAAAGTTTAGAATATGTAGAGGAGGGAGCGCGTAAACAAGTACGACAGTTAGATAAGCAGACGGAGATAGGGGAAACCTATGCATCACGTCATGTCATTGCTTAGAGCCAGGGTACTGGAAGAGCTTGTTACAAGGAGGCGTTGGGAACGTACAGAAATACAAGACACAGACACTGCAGTGGTCTGAACAAGACTATGTTTATTAATAATACTAGGGAAGTCAAGGACGAGAACAAAATATCAACCCGGACGTGAACGTAAAATTAAAAAAAAGACGGAAAATCTGGACTAGGACTTGGGACTTGGATTTGACTGAGTACACGGGTCTTGGCAGGGACTAGGTACCCGGGGCTTGACTTGGCACTTGATTTAGAACTCGAGCTTGGCTTGACTTGGAACTCGGACTCAAGCTCAGACTCAGACTTGACTAGACCTGGACTCTTCTTGGACACAGAGCCCGGACATAACCGTGGACAGACACAGAGCCGGGACTCTTCTCAGAAACAGGACACAGCCGTGACTATCTTGGAACCAGGACACAGAGCCGCATATCTTCCTCGACACAGGGCCGGGAGCCTTCTTGACAAAGGGACTGGACCCTACTAAGACAGAGGGCACAGATGCACCCTGGAGTCCACGATACTCAGTAGCTCCAGTAATGGTCCCGACTTACCGCACTGGCTGAGGTCACGTGTTTCTGCTAACGAGCACTCGGTGTGGGTTTTTGATGCCGAGCTTCCTGGAATAAGTTTCTAGTGCCGAGTTTCTTGGTGTGGGGTTCTGACAGAGATTCTGACCGGGACCGTCCAGCCAAGAAATAGCCGGATCCATGAGCTATTTATGTTGCAAGCTCGAAATGAGGATCAGCTACCTCAACTAATGCGCCCAACGACACGAGGGAAAACAGAAACAACCGTAATACGGAATCCACAGACCGGACCGTGAACAGGAATGTGGAATTTGAATGTGGAATTCAGGGACAGCACCGTGACAGAACAGGTAGGAGGGGTTCCCGCCCCACCCTCTGTGCAAAGTGTATTTACTGTCTGTAGCAGCAGGAAAGGGAGATGGTTTAGTGGGAAGCGTCGTTCTTCAGGTCTACGGCAGCTAACGGTTCCTTTTGCCCTCTGCTGGAGCCATATTCAGCGCATTCCACTCAATGATCCCTGCAAGGGATATCCGCTAATGCTCGCCAGCAGTGGGAATCCGGGGGTAGGGCGGAGAGGTTTGGCTAGTACACTCGCCCTCATCGCTTGCATCCCTCTTCCCTGTAAATTTGCACGTAAAAGTTCTTAAATGCAGAGAGACTTCAGGGGTGGCCACACGCGTGAGTATGCTGTTGTGTGTTTGTGTGTGAGAGGCCTTTAAGAGATTCTGTGAATGTGTTGGGTCACGCCCAGTTACTTTTCTTCTTGGTTGTTCTCTGATAAGTCCTGTTTCTCAGTGAGAAATTAACTGACTGATTTAAGTTGTTGCAGCTCCATAGGAAGCTCTAACGAAGAGGAAGACAGCCCCAGCTTCGAGATTTCTGTTTTGTGTTTAATCTCTTGCTTTGCTTCTTGTTTCCGTGGACAAATTGCTGATGGATAACTCATTTTGTCTTTCTGATCATATGAAATTTGAGTTGAAATTTGGTAGAAATTTGTGCAACTTTATGCCGGACATGAGATGCCATTTCTCAGAGGGCATTAGGCACTTGTGAGCAATTCTAGTAATTTTATTGTTTTCGTGATTTTAGAATACTCAGGAAAGAGTGCATTTGTTTTTCTCTGCGTTACTGATCGACAAGGTGGTGAAAGCTAATTTGTGGAGAGAGATCCTGTTCTGCATTCCTGTTCGAACTTACACACTGGACCAACGTGTCAGATTGCTGAATTTGTAGAAAGACACCGTACTACACCACAGAAGGGATGCCACTGATATCCATTAGTTTGACTACAAAGGAAAGAGCCATGGGGGGAATAATCTGTTTTCTTGTGTTTTGGGGGTGCTGGGAGGGAAGGTCCTGATTTCCCCATCTGACAGATTGTTGATGTTGGTGATGTGCTGAGCACAGGTACAAGGTGCAACGTGGATGGCGAGTGCGAGCAGGCGCAGCATCCTGGGGCTGCAGTGTCTGTGCCAAATGTTGTTGTAAAATTGGGCACTTGTTGGATGCATAACGGCACACACTGCATCTGCAGTTCCTAAGCCTACCTATTGTTCCCACAAGGTGGTGCAGTTGATCTTCGGTGTCGTATGTATACCACCCCAGTGCACCTTGCCCATGGTGGTCTGGAAGAGGACGATTACAAAGTGTCTTTTGAATGACAGCATTTCTCAGCCCGATATGGCCAGCCTGTCGCAGGAACTAATTCCTCGAATACCTGCTCACAAAGAAAGGTGGCCCCTGTACTGTTATTGGTCAAGAATGCTGCACCTGTATTCCTGATGGGTTGGAGAACATCACTCACTTTGTTGATCATATCTTAGAGTCAGTTTATAACGTTAAGTGGGGAAACCAGTTCATTGGCTATTTCACTCCGGTTGGGGCTGGTGGCCGTGTGGGGCAAAGGAAGGAGATGTCGGTGGTGGGGGGAGGTTCATTCTTCAGTACCACGCAGATGACCGTTCCTTTTGTTCTCGCAAGATTCGTCGCATTCCACTCAGTGCTTCCTGCAAGGGATACCCGCTAACACTGTGTGTGTGTGTGTGTGTGTGTGTGTGTGTGTGTGTGTGTGTGTGTGTGTGTGTGTGTGTGTGTGTGTGTGTGTGTGTGTCTGTGTGTGTGTGTGTGTGTGTGTGTGTGTGTGTGTGTGTGTGTGTGTGTGTGTGTGTGTGTGTGTGTGTCCTTTCAAGGACTCTGTCAACATGCTGGGACCCAACTATTTTCTTTCTCTTTATCCGTTGTTCTCCGATAAGTGCTAATTCTTTGTGAGAAATTAATTCTCTGTATTAAGTTATTGCAGCTCTATAGGATGTTCTACGGAAGTAGGGTATAACGCGGGCTTTGTGGTGTGCGTTTTATGTTTAAAAGACCCTCGATCCTTTAAAACCTGGTTTTGCCCTTGATACGTTGATTGGAACGTATTGCCCCGACACGTCACGGCGTTCCTTCACTGCGTCTCTTCTCATTTCCCAACTTCCCTTTCTGCCTATGTAACCGTGGGTTCACTTTCCGAAGGTTTCCCCTTTCTTTACACTCCAGCCTAAAATGAGCCTTTCAAGGCACCCCGTTCAACAGCACCCATCTGATTAGTACATCGCATCGGTGGGTTCGGCTCCCTATCCGCTTTCCATGCTTGGTGCCGATAACAACCCGGACACCTCAGCTCTAAAATCGGCCACGATCTCCTGTAACACGCCTGTTTGTGGGATATCAGGGGTCACTCCAACAACGGAGGCTACGACCAAGGAAGGTGCACTGTTGATGGAGTCTCCCCGCTCCTCCATCAAATTTCCTCTTCACTTATGTCTCTGAACAGCTGAACAAACTAGAAAACCTAAATTCGCCATAAGCTACATTGGCCTTTCCATCGCGGGAGAAACGTATTGTAGTATTTGGACGTAGCGCGCGGCAGTAGTCAAAGGGTTCTCTATCTTTAAGTATCTCATTAGCTCAGCAGCCGGACCTCTCAGACAATCCAGCAGTCTCTTTATTTTTCACATTGTCAGTGCACTGCCACTCACCCAGCATCTGAGATGTCTGGTCTCCTCAAGTCCCATATTCGTCCTCCCCATCGGGGGTGGGCTTCATTCCTGAGAACATTCCCAGTGTTCTCTATCCGGGACTGTTCGCTGGTGCACTTGTCCATTTATTCGCCAAGGATGAATGCACAGTCCAGTCCTGCCAGATCCGTGAGAATGGAATGTCTCTTTCAAAAATCATATTCGCAGATCCACAGTTGACTCCCTCACCTTGGCTTGTTTGAATCAGATTCCCGCCCGGATCAAATCCTACGACCCTTCATCTGACCTGACTCTTCATCTCCCGCAGAACAAAGGCAGAGACCACAATCGGTGTCAGGCAGAAGAAACACCCGCTTTCCCAGCCTTTTCTCCGGATTGGATGGCCAGCGTTGCTAAGCACCCCTTATCTCGGACAATAACCTAAACACCGTTAGCAGTGAACTCTTTACTAGAGCCTAGCAATTCCTTTAACCACACGTTAATAATAAATACACTTTTAATTTTGAACATCGATTTTGCTATATCTTTAGGCTGGAGGGATCTACTTTGTGAAACGTATTAATGTTGCAGGATAATCGAATCGGCATGTGGGGTTGTCAGCGGGCTTGCGGGTGCCCGCGGATTTGTGGATTAGGGGCATACATAGATTTTTGGGGGTGCACACAGATTTTTGGCTGTCAGAGGTTGTTGGGCAGAAGTGAGAAAAATCTAAAGCTGTCTTGATTCATAGAAATCTGTAAAGTAAAGGGATATTGGATGTTGAATTTCGTTCTTCCTGTTAAGTAAATATCAGAAAACTGCTTTATGAACTTTAGTAAATGTGCATTTCGGAGCGTATGCAGATTTCTGTATACGGACTTAATGGCGTGCACAGATTTAGGAGTGTATCGGGAAATATGTGTGCACAGGGATTTAGTGATCCGTCCGGATTTGAGGTTGCAAACGCTTATGGGGCTGCGTGCGGATTTGAAGATCTAGGCAGCTTTAGGGTGCGTCTGTCGTTTCGGGTTGTGACGAATCTCGAAGTTTAATTTTCATTTATGGAGACTTTAAAAATAACGGCATCTCAAATACAAAGGCACTTTAATCTTGTGAAGACAGATATTTTGTGACTGTTTCAAATGATTCTTTCTTTGGGATAATGATCATGAAATCTTCATATGTGTTGGTGATGTGCCTGGATTTGGGAATGTCTGTAGATTTTGTATCGTCACGAATCTGAAGTTTGCTTCATTTAGAGGTACTTTTTGGGTTGTATTGGGTGTTAAGTATGCGTAGCACCTCGCGTGGGGGAAAGTGTCGCGTCTTCTTCAGGCGGTTTATCCACCTTTGGTCCACACCTGGCACTCAGCTCTCACCTGTGGCTCCCCGTAGCTGTTTGCATGCGACAGCGGCCACACCCCGGGCAACGGCCTCGACGACCGACTAAACCAGGTGAGGGTAGCCGACGGGTGTCAGTGAGATAGGGAATTGTCTATCCCAGCATGTGAAGGTAGACTCCGGTGAATTGAGCGGACTAGTCCAATGGAAGATCCAACCGTCAAGAAGGCGGTCTCTGCAAGCGTTGTGAAACGCGTAGAGCACAACAAGACAAAGAAGATTTCCTGGTTATCCACTGCGCCCAGTCCCATCTCCAGCCGTCTAGACTCTTGCATTGCCACTGGATCCAGATGGGACTTGGGAAGAGAGACTGAGGCCGACGCTGCGCAACTCTCCCTAACTGAAATCCAAATAAAGCTCTCGTATCGACACCAACATCAGCCGGCTGGTGGCGCAGTGGCATCAGCGTTGGACTGGGGGCGAGACGTCCTGAGTTCGAATCCGGTAGGCTTCCTTGCACGTTCTCTCTGGGTTGACTAGCAACTCGACCTCGTAAGAAGTACTTAATGGTCTCGAGGTCTTCGTCGATCACGATGGACGAATCTTATGGCACTTTTTAAATAAATGAACTATCAATTTTCAACTCTGTTAACTGTGTTTTAGTTGGAAGTAGCTATTTATTGAACTACAGTATTTGCAATTGTTCTTCCGCTGGGATGATCTAACGTGTATATGGGGATTGATAGCCGATTCGGAGTGCACAAGTATTTAGCGATGCGCACGGATTTGTGGTTGTTGGTGGATTTAGAGAAATGACAAATAGCAAGGCTGTTTCTGTTACAGAATCTATAGTAATGAATGCTCTATGAGAGTCAGATTTATTATCACCGGCATGTGTCGTAAAATTTGCTTAGCAGCAGCAGTTCAATAGAATATATAATATAGAGGAATATTTATATAAAGTACAGTATTTGTATATTGAATATATTTAAAAATGTGCAAAAACAGAAATAGTTTATATTGTTACGGCTCAGCAACAATGAATATAGAATTGAGAAAGGTTTTTTATAACAAATAAAATATTTATTAAACAATGGTTGTATCTCAGCAGATTGACAGATGTCATTTGAACCATGCTCAGCCACACAGTCATTGGTATAGAGAGAATAGAGCGGTGGGCTGAAATAATTTATAATGCATGTGGGTGTATGAACGTGAGGGTGCGCACTGCTTTGGGGAATGCGCCGATTTAGATCTGTGTCGGCCAATATGGGGAAGTTTACGGATTTCGGGTTTCTCACAGAGCTGCTGCATTATAAATACGTTTGTAATAAATGTGCTTTCAAATTTGAACTGTTGTTGTCCTTAATGTTTGAGGCAGCAATTTCGTGAATTGCTTGAAATGATCCTTGTTCTGGAATACACTACTGTTCACGTGGGAATGTCAGCGGGTTTAGATTTTGGGGTGTGCACAGATCTAGGGGTGTGTTATCGAATACAGGGGTGCACACGGATTTAGTGATATGCGGGGATATAGCGCAGTGTTGCAGAGTATGGGTTGTTCAGCTGTTAAGAACTACACACAGAACTGAACTGCGGATCTGGATTTGCAAACGAATATACGGCTGCGTGCGGATTTCTATGGTCGAGGTAGCCATTTTCTGAACTGTTTGAAATTATCATCGCTCTTGGATAATTTAATGTGCGTAGGGGTTGTCACCGGGTTTGGAATGCGCACTGATTTCGGGATTGCGCATATTTAGCGGTGTGTCGTCAAAAATGGAGTGTACACGGTTTTGCGGGTGCACATGGATTTGGGGAATCGTAAAAACTTGTGGGTGTTTTCTCGAATATTCAGTGTGGCGTATGGATTAGCGTCATCTCCAACTTCAAAATGTTGGGTGTGATACAAGCACGGCTTTAAGATTTTGTTGCGCTGCTTTATAATCGTCGTCTGTTACGTCTTTACTGGTTAAAATGAGCCAACTACAATTACGGAGATTGCAATTGATGCTAACGTACTGGATTATTTCGAGGGGACAAAGAATTGGTTATACTGTATAAATTCTGTTAGAGGACTGTTAGTAAGTTCACAGGAAGAGTTTTTTTAGATTTAGGTGGCTGAGATCTTATCACGCTGGGAAGATGGGATTGTTGGATTATGTAATATGCCCCTCTGTCCCACTATCAGAAACCCCACCTTGTTCTGCCTAAGATTTGTTGAGATTAGGTCACAATAGTTTAATAAAGACTAAGAGTTCTCTTGTGAATGAGAGTCTGTTGGTTCATCAGTATATTTAGGAAAATTATTATGACATTGCTGCAGAAAAATATCCGAAGATAATTTAACTGGGAATGCTGGTGTGGCTGTTTTCGTGACTGAATTACAGGTAACGATAAAGAAACAACTTACCAGCTTTTTATCAATATATAATGTCAAACATCTGCCAACATTTTGGGCTTTTCAGTGAGTAGAGGAAATCTCTCCACGCAATGTTGTAATTTGTTCAGATTCCTTTTCGGTGTTCATGAGGCTTAAACAAGGTTATTCTAACGTTCGGTTAGATTTATTGTTGGAAACTCATCAAACATTATTTAATAACCAAAGTATTGGTTTACGTACACCACTTATGGGTCCCTGCACATAGAGGTTTAACAAAAGCTGTTAATATTTCAACTGTGGATGAAGATCTTCCCCCTAGAAAATCAGAAGCTAAGGGGTTGGTGGGATTAAGAATTATGGAAAGACTGTGGGATAATGGCCATAAAAGGAGACACTTTTACAGAATACATAACTGATAGGTTTATTTGGGGAAGGGAAGGAATTATATTTAGACGACTTAGAATTGAGGATATTATGCTGAATTCTTCCTTAAGTCATGTTGGAAAACCTGATTCTAGTCGTGTAGGTTTTGTCATTGTGAAACATTTACTTATAAACTGTTCCAGGGTAAAGCATGCCCTGTAGAAATAAATCAAATTGCAATCGTTGGGGGTGGCATTTTTCATTTAAAAACTTTCTCAAGTTATAGGAGTGACTTTAATTTAATTCTTGTTATTATGTTCCATTGCGGACAATCTATGTGGCTTTTGGAGATGATTTAGCATTCATTTGAAATAAAAGAAGTATAGAGGGTCTTATTTTCCAATTCTCTACAACACACCAGTCCTGTTGATCACAGGGAATGCGCCTTTAAATTGTACTGTTAATCTCCATTTTACCAAAAAACAAAGAAACATAGAAATCCTAGAAAACAATACAGGCCAAAAATGTCCTTACCGTAGAAATTACCCAGGGTTCCCATTGCCCTATATTTTTCTAAGCTCCATCAACCTGTCCAGGACTCTCTTAAAAATCCTATCCTATCCGCCACCACCACCGACCCCGGCCCATTTCTTTACCATCTTCACTTTAGCCAATTATTCGAGGGTAAGGCGGAGACTGGTGTGATTGAGAATGGATTAGGAAAGCAGCATGCGCAATGGGACCATCGGCAACCAGCAATGTGAGAATCCGCCGGGGAATAACACCCGGGAGATCCGGCGGTGAATGTGAGGATCTGGAGCCCGTACTGGAGAAACCGCAGCCTCCTCTGGTTTGTGGCCAGGAAGCGGCTTCATTAGAAACGAAGCACCGAGGTGACCGGATATTTCACCGCGCTGATCAGCTGCTCCCTAAATTTTGACTGAGTCACTCCGTAAATAAATGTGTTCGTGCAGCAGCTGAAATCCCTCAGCAAATACCCGACATAATAGAAGATCCATTCAGAATCATTGAAATTGTATCCTTTTCCTGATACCTGATAATATATGGCATTTACAAAGTATGTCATCCACAGGAGGATGAAGCTGCCGGAGAGGGTGAAGAGTAAAACCACAGACCTCCTCCTGCTCTCCATCTCCGGGTCACTGCGGTTCTCCCCCTTGCTCTGACCCTTCAGCCCCTTACGGACCCGACTGGCCACTAAAATGTGTCTGACTGTCAGAGCGTTGAGCAGCAGGATCCCAGCGAAAGGGATGAACGGAGTCAAAATCGTATCGAGCCAATCATATCCTACCCACCCGCGGTCAGTGAAATAACTGTCCATGAGCTTACAGAACCACGGCATATTGTCGATGATTACGCTGGGTTCCTGCGTGAAGTATCGGGGAACGTGTCTCTGACAGGACAGTACTCCGATTGTTGTTAGAACTACAGTTGCAGTTTTCCCTGTGCAATATTTTGTTTTCAGTTTCTGGCAGCAAATGGCGACAAAACGATCAAAGGTGAAAGAGACGGTGAACCAGACAGAGCAGTCTGTGGTTGAGAACGACAGTACTTCTATAACACTGCACACCGGGGTGATGCCCAGAAAACTCCTCGGGAAGTAGTACAATCTGATTTGATAGAAAATGACGTTCATGACAATGGTCATTAGATCCGCCACTGCCATGGCCACCAGATAGCGAGTGGTGCAGGTAGAGAGTCCGCACTTTCCCCGTGACAGGATTACAATCGCCATTAAATTCACTGTAGAAAGAGAGAACAGACACGGGGCATTACTGAACACATTGCCCAGGAGTGAATACTGGATCGGGTTTCAGCTAAAGATCGGGAGGGCTAGAATATGTGAACGGCTGCTAATCTAACATCAAACTCGCGTCCAACTCTCTCTGACCTGCCATCTTCAGTGTACCGGTATGACGTCTGGGTGGGCAATCGTCGGAGATATAAGCGAGCTGCATGAACAACAACAACGATCGGTGCTAATTCCGATTCCAGTCGCTGATGGAGTAGGTTTAGATTTAACCGTAACTGACTAGGCCTCTGGAAACTCAGCATCTGATTTGGCCGAGAAGGGATACAGAAATAGAGACAAAGTATTGGAGGAACTCAGCATGTCAGCAGTATCCATAGAATTGAACGAACTCCCTTTTCGGGCGAGATCCTTCTTCCAGTCGAAGAGGTGTCCCCATTTATGACGGGTTGCAGAGGAAAAGCAGGACAACTTTGTAATCAGAGGTTGACACGCTTCATTAATGGATTAATTCTACAACACAGTTCAATACAAAAACACTCGTCAGCGGATCCGCGGCCACTGGTTCGGGTGATCAGACCAAATAAATTGACCAACAGGCAGTGGGATCCGACTGTGACAGACTTCACTGGAAGACGTGGAGCACAGGACAAGAGGATCACTCTGATCAATGACACAGAAACAGTGAACTTCACAACGTAAGCCCATCCCAGTCTCACCGTCGCGGAGAGCAACCTGTCCCCAGCACTGGCACAATTACGGGCAAAGTCCCTCGGGAACTGAGCTCCGACATACATTCCCGGAGAGCTGCCTGTTCCCAGCTCTGGCACAGCTCTGCACAATGTCCAATTAAAACTGCGTTCAGACACCCCTTTCCCAGGACTGCCTGGGTTACATCTGGACGACGTGTAATTAAGGGGAAAAACAACTTACGAGTCGATCTGGTGTGTTAGAGGAGAGACAGAGGTGTCTCTCCGCTTGTCATTAAACACGAAAAATCAGAATGTTGAACTGACAGGATCGATATCTCTGACGGATATTTGTTCAATGATCATCAAGTTGGAAGCTTGTAAAACGATCATTAACTTGCTTACACGGATTGACACTCAGACATACCAAACATGAATCACTCTGTTCACTCACCAGGAACTCCAATGATGGCAATGAAGACGTACAATACTTTCTCCACACTGATGTACCGATCCAACATTGCAGACAATTTCTCTGTCAAGTGTTTTGTCCCCGTGTGCTGCAGGCGATATCTCCGAATGAAATGTAGAGGCAGCACCGGCCTGGGGATTTTAATACCATTTAGCGACTCCACAGGGACAGATTTCAAGTGGGTGGGGGAATGAATTAATCATGGCAAAGCAGACAGCTGAAAGCTGGAGTAGCGGATAAGAAAGTGTGTGTGTGTGTGTGTGTGTGTGTGTGTGTGTGTGTGTGTGTGTGTGTGTGTGTGTGTGTGTGTGTGTGTGTGTGTGTGCGTCTGTCTGTCTGTCTATGTGTCTTAGTGTGTTTCTATGCCTGTGTGTAGGTAAACCCATTCTCTCTGCCTGACCCTAAATGATCATACACGTGTTAATCTCCAATGCAGTTCAGCCCTCTTGGTTGAATCCCATCCCGTCCGCCCCCGCAAACTGCACATACTCTCGAACTCTCATTTAAAACACGTCACAAAATAGCTCCCTGAACCATAAAAAGCAAGAACAGAGGTCAAAATTCAGATTGCTTTTATTGCTATTGGATGTACTCGTCACATCTCTATTGCAGCAGAGACCTCCACATACAGTTTAGATTATACTGGAGCAAGAACCATTTCACAGTTCACAAAATAGCTGGCTCCATTTGAAAAGAAAAATGCAAGAACCGATGTCAAAGTTCATATTGCATTTACTATTAATGTGTGGAAGACGGAACAAACTTGAGATTCCACACATTTACAAATTCACGGGCTTTCCCAAGTCAGTGTTCACCTGCGAACCGACAAAACACCCAATTCCGTGCATATCAGTGTATAGCTACAAATCTGTCCTGACCAGCCATCCCACATTCAACCGTCAAATCAGTGTGTACCCCCAAAGCAAAATCCCTGTGCAATTACACATTGGCTGACATCTGCAAGGCAGCAACCGCTGCCAAATCCGTATGCGCCCCCAAATTCATCGAGAAAGCCCCAAGTAGTGGGTTCCCCCAAAATCAACCGCACCCCCATATTCGCCAAAACATCCCTAAATCTGCACAATCCTCAAATCTGTGTGCACCACAAAATCCACCTACATACCCTGATCTGTGTGCACCCCAGATCCGCTGACTCCCGTCATGCGCATTAGATTATCCCATTGTATGAATCATTTCAAACAATAACTCCCTCCACCATAAATCAAATAGCAAAAACATAATTCAAGTGCATTTCTTATTCAACTATCTATAAACAACCTTGAAATTAGTCACACCCCCAAATCCAGTCCAAATCCATGTGCATCCCCAAATACGCCGACACATCCAAATCTGTGCGCAGCCCGAAATCCATGTGAACTCGCAGATCACCGTGCACCCCCACAAGCACATGAGTCCCTTAAAGCAGCGTGGAACCCGAAATTCACCGGCACTACGGAATCCGTGTGCCCTCTGTATTCCCTGACATGCCTTGAAATACGCGCTCTTCTGCAACAGAATGTGCAGCCCCATTTCCATGTGCACCCCTAAACCCGCTGACAACCCCACAAGCACATTAGGTTATCCGCGAGCAAGAATCATTTCAAACAGTTCACAAAATAACTGCCTCCATCTTAAAAAGTTCAGATTTCAAAATGCATTCAGTATTAAACTCTCTATGCGTGTCTGCATCTCTGTGTGTTTAGATGCGCCCGCGTGTGTTCTGTCCGTCTTTCCATGTGTCTCAGTATGTTTGTGTCAGAGACCAGCGAGCGGACAGCGCTCGATCTTTGTCGTGACGGCCTGGTGACTCAGAACACTTGGCTTGTGTGGAAAAAATACCCTTCAGGACACTAGATAGATAGATAGATAGATAGATAGATAGATAGATAGATAGATAGATAGATAGATAGATAGATAGATAGATAGATACTTTATTCATCCCCATGGGGAAATTCAACATTTTTTTCCAATGTCCCATACACTTGTTGTAGCAAAAACTCATTACATACAATACTTAACTCAGTAATAATATGATATGCATCTAAATCACTAACTCAAAAAGCATTAATAATAGCTTTAAAAAAGTTCTTAAGTCCTGGCAGTTGAATTGTAAAGCCTAATGGCATTGGGGAGTATTGACCTCTTCATCCTGTCTGAGGAGCATTGCATCGACAGTAACCTGTCGCTGAAACTGCTTCTCTGTCTCTGGATGGTGCTATGTAGAGGATGTTCAGGGTTTTCCATAATTGACCGTAGCCTACTCAGCGCCCTTCGCTCAGCTACCGATGTTAAACTCTCCAGTACTTTGCCCACTACAGAGCCCGCCTTCCTTATCAGCTAGATGGATGTGTTTATAATGGCTCAGGGAACTATATAGCATTGATTCGTTTAGAAGCGACACAGCCATGTCATGAGAGAAATTATGAAGCGTGGAGATGTCGGACAGTCACAACTCAATACAGTCGAGGACTTTGAGCAGGGAAGGAAGGGTGAACCTGTGCGGAGCGTTTGATGGCTCCGGGCCTGTACTCGCCGAGTTTAGGAAAAGAATGGAGAAATCAAACCGAAACCAATGCAAAATTGACTGCACACTGAATACAGTGGAGACCGGGGAAGGCAGATGTGAAAGTGTGTGTGTGTGTGTGTGTGTGTGTGTGTGTGTGTGTGTGTGTGTGTGTGTGTGTGTGTGTGTGTGTGTGTGTGTGTGTGTGTGTGTGTGTGTGTGTGTGTGTGCGCGCGCGCGCGTGCATATGGGTGTCTATGTCTGTATTCTCTTCAACAACTTTAACATCCCTGTCCCTGATCGCCTCATTTTAACCATGGATGTCAAGTACATCTTCACTTCTATCGCTCAGCAGAAGGCCTTAAATCACACTACTTTTTTCCCGACCACGGACCCAATCAGTTCCCTTTCATCTATTCTTATTTGGAGTCGTAAAGCACTATAACAAAGAAACAAACTATGTTTGCCCATTTAGTCCGTACCGCATTGTTATTCTGCCGAGTCCTATAACAGCACCTGGCACATAACCCTCAGTACTCCTCCCATCCATGTAAATATCCAAACTTTTCTGCAGTGAAGTCCATATCGTGCGCTGACAGCTCTTCCCACACACTTACCTCCCTCTGAGTGAAGTAATTCCCACTCAGGTTCCTCTTAAGTATTTCATCTTTCTCTCTTAAATTGCGATCTCCAGATCCCGTCTCACCCAAAGATCTCCGGTTATTTTCCTGCACGCCTGGGAATACATTCCTCCCTTTTTCCTATAGCTCGGGTTCTCAAGCCCCAGCAAACATATTATAAATTTTGTCAGCCGTCTTTTAATGAGATTGATATTTTATTCCTGTAGGCAGGCAACAGAAACTGCACACATAACTCCAAATTATTACTCACTAACGTCTTATACAACATAAACATAACATCCCAACTCATGTATTCAGTACTTCTATTTATGAAGATCAATGTCCCAAAAGCCGTCTATATGACTCTGTCTATGTCTGCTTGTAACACCACTTTCAATTAATTATCAATCTATGTTCCCAAATCCCTCGGTCCTACCGACACCTCGGGACCCGGCTGCTCCCCTTTTCTTCATGGTCCCCGAAATCAGTGCAAACCCCGAACCCAATCCTTTGAATATCAAATAATACTTGATTATTTTCCAACGGTAAACCTGAACTACTGCGAGCATGACCTGTTTTAAGACTCTTCAAATCCGAAAGGGAATCTGAACAAATTACAACTTTACAGGGACAAATTTCCTCCACCCACTGTTATCCTAAAATTTTGGCAACCAATTTTGCTGTATATCCTGAAAAACGGTTTGTAGATCGTTTCTTTATCGTTGCCTACAATCCGGCCACAAGAACTGCCACACCAACAACCCCAGTTAAACTATATTTTTATCCTACTGCAAAATGCTTAAAATTTCACAATAATGTTCCTTAATATAATGAAGTGTCAACAGTTTTTCAGGCATAACAGAATCCGTAGACTTCAGTCAATCGTTTATCTTAAAATCAACTAAAGGCATTGTAAAAAATTGTAAAAATTAAAAAAGATCTTCTTGTGATGTTCCCAACAGTCCTCCAACACATCTTTGACAGGATAATAATTTCTTGCCCCCCCCCCTCCCACAAAGTAATCCTGCATGTCAACATTAAATTGAACGTCCAGAATTTCAATCAGTAAAACCGAATCCGGAGACGACCTTACTGCACCACAACACAATATAAAAACCTCTGCTTGTATCACAGCCAAACATTTTAAAGTTGAGAATGAAGCCGATCCATAAGCCACACCGACATAATCAAGAACAGATCTAATGAAACAAATACGAATGATCAACAGAGATATTCGTGGAGTGCCCCAAGAATACCCACATAGACAACTGGGAATATTCATTGCTCCTTTATATTTATCAGTTATTTTATGATATGGCGCCTCCATGTAAGCTTATTATCCATCCACATGACCGGAAAGCTTATGACTAGACATACAATTTCGAATCATGTGCAGGTCTATTAACTCCGCTTATACCTTATCTTTTAGCTGCTGAAAGCTTAAATCCTATCTATTTGCTGACTGTTCGACCTTATTAATTACTAATTGCATCCTATATACAGTAACATTGAACTTTCTAACTCTAATCCATAAACGTCCAATAGCTACATGTAGTAATTTACACATCGCAGAACCTACCTTAGAAAACATATCTTTAATCATTAAATGAAATAATAAATGCTGCCTTGTAGGATCCCAATCTCTATCTCATAGAAACCCGAATATAACTTGCTCACCCGTACCTGCACAGGACGTCCAAGTAAATGACAAAAAACCTCAGAAAATAATTATACAATCACCCCTTAATCCTCATTTCCATAATATAATCAAAATACTTTCCTTCCGTAAATACCATCTGCCTTTTCAAAATTAAAAATACAGCTATTCCAATATCTATATTTATCTGTGCTTTTCTAATATCATCTTCCAAACATAAATGTGAATCCAATGTCATTCTTCCTTTCTAACATGCTTTCTGATAAATCGCGAAATCACCTCTTCTATCCAAATTATTTTTCAGCCGCTCGGTGACCGTACGATTCCACAAGGACGGGCGTGTTTCTCCTTCGACGCCTCAGTGAGTTCGTCCGGCGATGTTTTGTGGATGCTGAGGAAAAGTGTTCTGGCAATTGTTATTTTTTTTACACACACAACAGCAGTGTAGAAAAAAAAATTACACTAAATTACAAAATACATAACATTTTGTAATGAATCTCTGCCAGAGTGCGCAGAGAGCGGATTTTCTAAACTCTCCTTATCCAGGTAGTATCCGGGTAAATCTCTTCTACGCAACATCCAAAACTTTCACAATTTTCCTGTAAAAGAATTGCAACACTTCAGAAGCAATTCAATTAGAGATTTATGAATCTGTAACATACCCAGCCGAAACCGGAACGAAGCGCCTCAACTACTAAAAGCAGGCAGGCCCGGCATCGCCTTTACCAGCCCATAACACTGTGCATCCACTTTCAGGGACATATGAACTGGGTTCCTCCACACTTTTGGTGAATCTCCTCCGGTTGTCTCCTGCACCAAATAACTTTTGTATAGAATGCTAATCAGAAGATTATGCAACGTTTCAAGTACATACCAGGTCAGGCACCATCTATTAAGAAGAATAGAATCGGCATTTCCCTTACAGCATTGACCCTTTCCCTTCGGTCCTCGCCTTCCATACCGATCAGGTGTCAATGAAAATATTCCCATCTCTCTGCGTTTGTCCTATCTCTTCTGCGACAGGATTTAGCTTGAATATACATCTCAGCCATATTGGCACAGAGGCTGAAGAGTCTTTTCCTGCTATTAGAGCCGATGATTGAACCTTTCCTGTCCTGTACCTATCAACAATGTCTTTTAAATTTCTAAAAGTACACGATTACTAAGGAGTTAGTGTTTGGTCTTTTAAACAGCAGAAAAGTGGATAACTCCCCAGTGTTAAGTGGAATATACTGCAAATTATTGAGGGGGGGATAACATTCCTGGGGACATAAAACCAATGTATTCGTGTTATCTTCAGCCACAAGCAAGATCACAGAAAAAAGATGGTAAATTTTATTCCATTATTTGAAAATGGGATGGATAATCTTGGAAAATATTTGCTCACGTCAGGGATTAGGGAGGCTTCTGGATGGGATTCCTGGTGCTTGGATGTAGAGTTAACGAGGACCACTCATATCCAGCTCTTCCAGTCTGTGATGTCCTGATTTCTAGCCTGGTCCCATCGACCTGCACTGGGATTATAGTCTTTCATACCCCTCCCATCGATGTACCTATCCAACTGTCTCCTAAAACTTGCAAATGAACGTTAATTCACCACTTCCTATGGAAACTCATTTCACACTCACAAGAAGTAAAGAAGTTCCCTTTCAAATACCCTTTAAACATTTCACGTTTTATCCTTAACCATGACTTCTTGTTCCAATTTCACCCAATCTGAGGGGGGAAAGTCTTAGTCTGTTTGAGACAAAACCTATTTAGTCTCTCTCCCCAACTCAGGTCCTCAATCCCAGAGAATATTATTATAAATTTTCTCTGTAATCTTTCAGTCTTCCTGATCGCATTCCTCCAGTTAGGAGGCCCAAACCGCACACAGTACACCAGGTTTGTCCTCACTGACGTCCTATACAACTTCAAAATAACATTCCACCGTGCTTTGCTTTATGGAGGCCAATTTTCTCTTTATGACCCTGCCTTGAATTATGGAAATGTATTGACGAATCCCTCTGTTCTCTGCAGAGCACTACCCCTTACCAGTCACTGTGTAAATCCTACCTTGGTTGTTCCTGGAAAAGTGAGGAAACACCTTATCAGGACCTGAGGATATTTCCACTCTAATTTGCCTTAAAACAATAAACTCCTCTCTCTCAGTAAACTGTACAGGGTCCATGGCCTTGCTGCTGATTTGCCTCAATTCTATAGACTCCGTGTCCGCCTCTCGAGTAAATGCAAATTCAAAAAATCAAATTAAGATCTCCCCATCTCTTTCGGCTCCACACATGTATTATCATTCTAATCTTCCAGAGGACGGATTTTTTCCCGAGTAGTCCTTTTGCTATTAATATATCTGCAGAAGCCCTTAGGGCTTCCCTTCACCTGCCTGCTGGGGCAACATCATGTCCTCCTGCTTAACTTTTAAAGTGTTATGTTTCATTTCTTATACTCTATGAGCATCGCATTTGATCCTCTCGCCCTTTACCTACTTATGCATCTCCCCTGCTTTCCTTAACCAGGGTCTCAATATCTCTTGAAGAACCGGAGGTCCCTATAGAAGGTAAATATTCTTCTTATTCCGACAGGAACATGCAAGCTTTGTGCCTTAAAGTTTCACTTTTCAAGGCCTCCCACTTACCAAGTATGTACCCCTTTTTCAGAAAATAGCCTGTCCCAGTCCAGACTTACCGAGCATTCCTGATCACATCAGAATTGGCCTTTCTCCAATTTCGAATCTCAACTCCCGGACAAAAACTATCTACTGGCAAATTTACTTTCAAACAAATAACATTGTGATCACCTGATTCAAAGTCCCCCCCCCCCTCCCAACCCCGACACATACACTTCTGTTACCTGTCTTGTCTCATGTCATAATAGCTGTTGAAGTATTACAGACTCTCTCGTTGGGACCTATACTTTCTGACTAAGGAAACTTTCCTGAACTGAATCAGCTTTCCTGCAATCATCTGCATTTTCTACAATACACTATCCCATGTACTGTCTTTATAATACGAGAATCCCCGCCAATAGGTGAAAATCTAAAAACGCATTCTATAACAACCTTATGTTTCCTGTAGCAGTGCACTATCTCTCTATGAATTTGTTCCTGTAAATCAGGCCGTTGGGTCGTCTGCAATATTGCCCCATTTACGTGCTCACACATTTCTTATTCTTCAGTTCTACCATAGCGCCTCACTAGACGGATTCTCCAGTCTGCTCTGACTGGGCACTGGCGTTACATTTCCCCCGAGTAGTATTCTATAATATCCTCCTGCCGGCTCTGTGGCGTCTAAAGCAATGGAACCCGTAATGCTGACAGTCCTGTCCTTCCTGCAAGCAAGTATCACTGATAACAAGAACATCATAATTCCAGGTTGGTCCATGCCCTGATCTCATCTGCCTGTCTCACAGTCCCCCCCCCCCCCCCACATTGGTGATTAAACAGAGACCTAAATCGAGTTTTCTGGAAAATGCCTTGGTAACACATATATATAGCTCGGGTGCTTCGGACTTTTACATCTTCCCTCTCAGCACTACTATCTTTTCTTCTCCCCGTATCCCTTCATGCTATGACTAATCAAGAATCGATCAACCTCTGCCTAAAATATACTCGATAACCAGGCCCGCATCGGCACCGGTGGAAACAGGTTCCACAGAATCACCACTCTCCAGATGTAGAAATTCCTCCCCATCTGCTTTCAGAAAGGACGTCCCTCTACTCTTAGGTCTTGGATTGCCCGACCATAGGAAAAATCCTTTCCACACCCACTCCATCGGGATCTTCAGCATTTGATAGGTTTTACAGGTGACTCCTCACAACGACTTCCCTTTGCGCCTCAAATGTTACTTTTAAATTTCTATCCATTTAATAAACAGTCCACTGTAGAGACTCCTTAATTTCATGGGGCAGAATTTTATCCAGACTGTTAAGGTTAGGCTCGCCTTCTATGTTACGTGTTATTAGTTTTTGGGGCGTTTTTTCTTCATTTATATACGACTTCGCCATTTGTTTGTTGGCGTAATAAAGTTTACGTTAGAAGTGATTATGCTTGTATCGAAATTTGACGACGCTGCTATATTGGGGCCCCCGGTGCTTCTCTGGAAGATTCCGAGTGATTTCGTTCGTTTTACAAACATAACGGCAAACGGTGTTGCCCTCAGACTCCCTGAACTCCGGCAGAAAGATGCCGCCGTTTGATTTGCCCATCAGATGCCTACATCGCAGTGCCGGGAATCTCGGAAGATGCGAAACCATATTACTACGCTGTCGCAGTGTTAGACAGCTCTACACGGAGACCAGGGTCGTGAGCGTCCTACAGAAACCCCCGAAAGTCAGCAGATACGAGACTTTCCAGCAGCTCCTTGCAGAGACTTTCGAATCCTAATCTGCCCTTGGCCTTCGGCTCCTCTCACTTCCCGGCTTAGGCGACTCCAAGCTGTTGTAGTTGATGGACCACATCTTGTCCGTCATTGGAGGATATCAAACTTGTTTCATCTTCAGTGAGATTTCCCTGCAACAACTGCCAGGTGAGGTGAAGCAGGTTCTGGCTGGCTCTCCCCTCAAAAACCTCCCGGCTCCAGCGAGAGAGGATGACAAGGAGTTTTCCGTCACCAAGACGTCATTTGCGACCATTCAACTGAACGACGTCGCCGCCTCGCCGCCATCTGAAGATGTACAATCGCCGCGGTTCTTCTCCGTTCTCGTGCCCCGTGTTTCTCCCACACGAGGTTTGGGCCATGACCTAAGAAGTGATGCCCACCCTGCGGGTTGAAGGATTTGGGAAACAGAACGGCCGGTGACCGTTGGCTGCTATAGGCTTCGGCAGGTCAGGCAGTTTGCTGCTCTTCATGGACTCGGATTTCGGGCGCCGTATTCTCTGTGGCACCGGCGCTCAGGTCGTGCTCGCGTCGAAATTGGATCTGGAGAATATGGACCGTCTCTCGAGGCTACAAACGGAGGCGCCATCCAGAATTTTAGTGAGCGTGAGATGGTGTTCTCATGCGGGCATAGGTTCCGCTGGGATTTTGTATTGGCGGTGTCTACACCACTACTGAGGGCTACCTCCTTTGCGCATTCTCTGCCTCTCCATGTTTGCCACAACTTCCCTAACTGCCGCACCACTGTATTTGATCGCTGTTCACAGACAGGGTCGTTTAATCCTCCTGAGCTGCATTAAAACCTGTATACAGGCCGCCTCTGCCCCAGAAGAAATATTAAAAGTTTGAAACCTGAAGGCTTCCAGCTGCAACAGCACCGCGTCGTCACTCTTTCTGCCTTCTGCCCGTATTCCTGCCCTCACCGGGAGAAATCCAGAGACAGATCTTCTTATTTCAACTCCACAGCAGACTGATAAGAGCACAAGAGCATAAGATACAAGAACAGAAGTAGCATTCGGCCCATCGAGTTTGCTCTGCCATTCAAACAGGAGCTCATCCAATTCTTCCAGTCATCCCCACTCCCTGCCGCCCCCATAACCTTTGATGTCCTGTCTAATCAAAAACGTATCTATCTTTGTCTTAAATGCGCCCAATGACCTGACCTCCACATCCACTCGTAGCAACGAATTCCATAGATTTATTACCTACTGTCTGAAGTAATTCCTCTTCATCACCGTTCTAGATGGCCGTCTTTCAATCCTGAAGTCGTGTCCTATTGTCCTGGACTCCCCTACCATGGGAAATTTCTTTGCTATATCTAATCTGTTCAGGCCTTTTAACATTCGGAATGTTTCTTTGAGATCCACCTTCATTCTCCTGAAGTCCGGGGAGTACAGCCCAAGAGCTGCCAGATGTTACCCATACGGTAACCCTTTCATTCCTGGAATCCTTCTCGTGATTCTTCTCCAAATTCAGTGTAATCTTTCTAAAGTAAGCAGCCCAAAACTGCACACAATATTCCAAGTGTGGTCTCACAAGTGCCTTATAGAGATTCAACATCACATCGCTGCTCTTGTATTCCATGCTTCTAGAAATTATTGCTAAAATTGCAATTGACTTCTTCACCACCGACTCAGCCTGGAGTTTAACCTTTAGAGTATCCTGCACAAGGACACCAAAATCCCATTGCATTTTTGCATTTTGAATTTTCTCTCAATTTAAATACTAATCTGCTCATTCATTTCTTCCACAGCTTGCATGACCATACACTTTCCAACATTGTATTTCACTTGCCACCTCTTTACTCATTCCCATAAACTGTCTAAGTCCCTCTGATGTATTCGTGTTTCCTCGTCACTACCCACTCCTTTGTATCATTTGTATCATACCTATCTTTGTATCATTGGCCAATTTATCGACAAAACCATTAATCCGATAGTCCAAGTCATTTACATACATTACAAACAGCGGTCCCAACACGGAGTCCTGCGGAACTCCACTGGTAACCAGCAGGCAACCAGGATTGGATCCCTTTATTCCTGCTCTCTGTTCTCTTCCGATCAGCCAGTGCTCCACCCAAGCTACTAACTCTCCTGTAATTAATTTGCTAAGGAGCCTCTTGTGCGGCACCTAGCGAAAGGGTTTCTGAAAATGCAAGTACACCAATCTACTGCATCTCCATTGTCTACACTACTTGTAATTTCTTCAAAAAATTGCAGTATAGATAGTCAGACAGGATTCTCCTTTCAGGAAACCGTGCTGGTTTTGGCCTATCTTTCCGTGTGCCTCCAGGTACTCCACAGACTTGGCTGGCGTTGCTGCTGCAGCTCTCCTCTGAAAGGCTGTGTCTCCCGTGGATCAAATTTCCCTCTATCTGTTTCACCAGTGCTCGAAATAGATACTTTTTGCTTCCCAATCTGCCAGGTCAGGTCCATGTCTTCTTTGCCCACTGGACAACCCAGGCAGTGCCCACTTTACAGTCCTACGGTTGGAGAAGTGGCACGGTAGCCTGAAACCACAATCGACGTTTCTTGAACAGGTATTTCCTCGGATTTCAAAATAATCCATGAAATCTGCCCAACATCAGCTTTAAAAGCTTGGCTTGGTGAAAAAAGGCAGAGGGTTCTAGTGAGGGCTTGTCATTGTAGTCGGAGGTTTCTGACAGGTGGCATTCACAGGGATTGGTCCCAGTACTACCGCTTGTCATAACAACATAAGACCACAAAATACGGAAGCAGAATTAGTCCATTCGGGCCATCAATTCTGCTCCGACATTCCATCATGGTTGGTGCAAATTTCTTCTCAGTCCCAGTACCCTGCCTCATTCCTGTATTTTTCATACCTTGACCCAACAAGAATCTACCAATCTCTGCCTTAAATGTACATCGGACATCGCCACCGCAGCTGCCTGTGGCAACAAATTCCATTGACTCGCCACTCTCTGGCTAAAGATATTCATGCTCAACACTATTCTAAAAAGAAGCCTCTATTCTGAGACGGTGTCCTCTGGTCATAGACTCTCCCACCATAAGAAACATCCCTTCGATATGCACTGTGTCAAGGTCTTTCACCATTCGATAGGTTTCAAAGACGTCACCGTTCATTCTTCGGAAAATCAGTGAACACAAACCCAAAGCCATCAAACGCTCTTCATAAGATAAACCGTCCAATCCTGGAACCATTTACCACAACCTCCTTTGAAACCTCTCCATTCTTTCCAAGGCACCCCATGCGAGGCTTATAGAGAAAATATGGAGGCCGGGATCCAAGGGGACATTGCCTTGTAGATCCAGAACTGGCTTGCCCACAGAAGGTAAGGAATGGTTTTAGATGGGTTATGTTCTGCATGGAGGTCGTTGACTAGTGGTGCGCCTCAGGGATCTGTTCTGGGAACCTTAATCCTCGTGATTTTTATAAATGACCTGTATGAAGAAGTAGAAGAATGGGTTAGTAAATTTATTGATGACACAAAGGTTGGGAGTGGAGTGCTGTCGATAGTTTAGCGGGCTGTCAGAGATTACAGAGGGACATTGATAGGATGCAAAACTGGGCTGACAAGTGGCAGATGGAGTTCAGCACAGATAAGTGTGAAAAGGTTAATTTTGGTAGGTCCAATATGATGGCAGATTAATGGTAAGACTCTTGGCAGTGTCGAGCATCAAAGGGATCTTTGGGTCCGAGTCCATGGGACACTCAAAGCTGCTACGCAGGTTGAAACTGTGGTTAAGAAGGCATACGGTGCATTGGCCTTCATCAATCCTGGAATTGAATTTAGGAGCAGAGAGGTAATGTTGAAGCTATATAGGACCCTGGTCAAACCTCAATTCGAGTACTGTGCTCAGTCCTGGTTGCCTCACTACAGGAAGAATGTGGAAACCATAGAAAGGGTGCAGAGGAATTTACAAGGATGTTGCCTGGATTCTGAGAATAAGTTGAGTGAACTCAGCCTTTTCTCCCTGGAGCGACGGAGGATGGGAGGTGACCTGATATAGGTGTATATGATGATGAGAGGCATTCATCGTGTCGATAGTCAGGTGCTTTTTTTCCGAGGACTGAAATGGCTAAAACGAGAGAGTAGTTTACGTAGAGAGTGCGTGGAATCGGCTGCCGGCAGCGGGCTGTGGAGGCGTACACGATAGCGACTTTCAGAGGCTCCTGGATAGGTGCATGGAGGTTAGAAAAATAGAGGGCTATGGTCAACCCTAGGCAATTTCGAGAGTAGGGAAATTTTCGGCACAGCTTTGTGCGCGGAAGGGCCTGCGTTGTGCTGCTGGCTTGCTATGTTTTTTTAAGGGACTGGGTACATAACAGCTCACCAGTGTTTTACAAAGGCTCAACATTACATCCTTGCTTTTACAATCTATTCTTCTTTAAATGACATCGCATTTGCCTTCCTTACTAGTGACTCGACCTGTAACTTAACCTTTAGAGAATCCAGCACAAGCACGCCTGTGTCCCTTTGCGTCTTAGTTTGGTTGTATTTTATTTTCAAAATGATACTCTTCTTTCATTTCATCCCCGAAAATGAATAACCGTATGCTTCCCGACACTGTATCCTATCTGCCAAGTCTTTGCTCATTCTCCCAATCTGGCTAACTGCTCCTGCAGCCTCCCTGCTTCCTTTCCACTACCTGTTTTAACATTTATCTTCCTATTGTTTGCAGAGCCATGCCTCCACCATCAAAGTCATTGACATAAAACATGACAAGAAGCGAGCAGTCCCGAATTAGAATCTGGTTTGCTATGACTGACTGATGTTGTGAAATGTCCAGTTTGGTGGCAGCAATATAGTGCAAGAAATACAAAGTGCTGCGTTACAAGATACATGCGTAAATGGATTGATAGATGGAGCTTTCGATAGGTCGTCAGGTTCCGTGCATTAAAATAAATAAAATAAATGTAGTTTGATCTCCCAGTCTTTCCACATCCCTTGTCTCTCCGGTATGCTGAGCATGCTAACTTGAACATGCATGTTTGCCACAATTTCCCTATTTGACACACCACTGTATTGAAACATAGAAACATAGAAAATAGTTGCAGGAGTAGGCCATTCGGCCCTTCGAGCCTGCACCGACATTCAGTATGATTATGGCTGATCATCAAACTCAGAACCCTGTACCTGCTGTCTCTCCGTACCCCCTGATCCCTGTAGCCACGAGGGCCATATCTAACTTCCTCTTAAATATTGCCAATGAACCGGCCTCAACTGTTTCCTGTGGCAGAGAGTTCCACAGGTTCTCGACTCTCTGTGTGAAGAAATGTTTCCTCATCTCTGACCTAAAAGGCTTCCCCTTTATCCTTAAACTGTGACACCTCGTTCTGGTCTTCCCCAACATCGGAAACAATCTTCCTGCATCTAGCCTGTCCAATCCCTTTAGAATTTTTCCTTTCAATAAGATCCCACCACAGTCTTCTAAATTACAGTGAGCATAATCCTAGTCGATCCATTCTCTCTTCATATGAAAGTCCTGCCATCCCAGGAATCAATCTGCTGAACCTTCTTTTTACACTGCCTATGGCAAGAATGTCTTTCCTCAGATTAGGGGACCAAAACTCTACACAATACTCTAGGTACAGTCTCACCAAGGCCTTGTACAACTGCAGTAGACCCTCCCTGCTCCTCTACTCAAATCCTTTTGCTATGAATGCCAACATACCATTTGCCGTTTTCACCGCCTGCTGTACCTGTATGCCCACACACAATGCCTAGTGTACAATGACACCCAGGTCTCGTTGCGCCTCCCCTTTTCCTAATCGGCCACCGTTCAGATAATAATCTGTTTTCATGTTCTTGCAACCAAAGTGGATAACCTCACATTTATCCACATTAAATTGCATCTGCCATGAATTTGCCCACTCACCTAACCTATCCAAGTCACGCTGCATCCTCTTAGCATCCTCCTCACAGGTAACACCGCCGCCCAACTTCGTGTCATCGGCAAACTTGGAGGTGCTGCATTTAATTGCTTTTAATGAATTGTGCTGGCATTGGCGAGCGTCCTGTGGCTTTTCACAAGCATGATTCCAGTAATGAAATGGTTATCGAACGGGGACCGTTTGATGGCTCTGGGTCTGTGCTCGCTGCAGTTTAGAAGGATGGGGAGAGATTTCACTGAAACCTTTCGAATGCTGAGAGGGCGTGAGTGAGTAGATGTGGAAAGGAAAAGGATTCCAATGGTGGGAGAATCCAGTACAGGACGCCACTGCCTCGGGATATAGTGGCATCCATTTAAAACAGAGATGCAGAGAAATTTCCCCAGCCAGAGGGTGGTGAATTTGTGGAATTTGTTGTCATGTGCAGCTGTGGAGTCAAGTTGGGTGTATTCAAAGCTGAGATTGATAGGTTCTTGATTGGACATTATTGAATGGAATTTAAAACCCCATGTGGCATGAGGCACAGTAGAGGAGAGTTTTAATGTTCTACGCTATGTGGCTCTAATCACAGAATTATTCCGAGATATTGGTACCCACCAGAGAAGGTTTAATTGATTGCTGCAATGGTAGGACTCGTGATTATTTGACGATTTTCCCAATAAAAGGGAAGGCGTTGTCTGTAATAACACCAGCTGTTGGTCATCCTGTAAGTACAACGATTCAATTGTTGCAAAGTTTAGAATATGTAGAGGAGGGAGCGCGTAAACAAGTACGACAGTTAGATAAGCAGACGGAGATAGGGGAAACCTATGCATCACGTCATGTCATTGCTTGGAGCCAGGGTACTGGAAGAGCATGTGACAAGGAGGCGTTGGGAACGTACCGAAATACAAGACACAGACACTGCAGTGGTCTGAACAAGAGTATGTTTATTAAAAATACGAGGAAAGTCAAGAACGTGAACAAAATATCAACCTGGACGTGAATGTAAATGTTTGTAAAAAACGGAAAATCTGGACCAGGACTTGGGACTTGGATTTGACTGAGTAGACGGGTCTTGGCAGGGATTAGGTACCCGGGTCTTGACTTGGCACTTGATTTAGAACTCGAACTTGGCTTGACTTGGAACTCGGACTCAAGCTCAGACTCAGACTTGACTAGACTTGGACTCTTCTTGGTCACAGAGCCCGGACATAACCTTGGACACAACACAGAGCCGGGACTCTTCTTAGACACAGGACACAGCCGTGACTATCCTGGAACTAGGACACAGAGCCGGGACTCTTCCTGGACACAAGGCCGGGACTTTTCCTGGGCACAGGGCCGGGACCCTTCTTGGACAGAGGGCCGAGATCCCTCTTGGACTCAGGGCTGAGACCCTTCTTCACAAAGGGACTGGACCCTACTAGGACAGAGGGCACAGATGCACCCTGGAGTCCACGATACTCAGTAGCTCCAATAATGGTCCCGACTTAACGCACTGGCTGAGGTCACGTGTTTCTGGTAACAAGAAATCGGTGTGGGTTTTTGATGCCGAGCTTCCTGGAATGAGTTTCCATTGCCGAGTTTCTTGGTGTGGGTTTCTGACAGAGATTCTGACTGGGACCGTCCAGCAAAGAAATAGCCGGATCCATGAGCTATTTATGTTGCAAGCTCGAAATGAGGATCAGCTACCTCAATTAAAGCTCCCAACGGCACAAGGGAAAACAGGAACAACCGTAATACGGAATCCACAGACCGGGCCGTGAACAGGAATATGGAATTCAGGGACTGGACCGTAACAGAACAGGTAGGAGGGGTTCCCGCCCCACCCTCTGTGCAAAGTGTATTTACTGTCAGTAGCAGCAGAAAAGGGAGATGTTTTAGAGGGAAGCGTCGTTCTTCAAGGCCACGGCAGCTAACGGTTCCTTTTGTCCTCTGCTGGAGCCATATTCAGCGCATTCCACGCAATGATCCCTGCAAGGGATAGTCGCTAATGCTCGCCAGCAGTGGGAATCCGGGGGTGGAGCGGCGAGTTTTGGTTAGTACACTCGCCCTCATCGCTTGCATCCCTCTTCCCTGTAAATTTGTACGTAAAAGTTCTTAAATGCGGAGAGACTTCAGGGGTGGCCACAGGCGTGAGTATTCTGTTGTGTGTTTGCGTGTGAGAGGCCTTTAAGAGACTCTGTGAATGTGTTGGGTCACGCCCAGTTACTTTTCTTCTTGGTTGTTCTCTGATAAGTCCTGTTTCTCTGTGAGAAATTAACTGACTGATTTAAGTTTTTGCAGCTCCATAGGAAGCTCTAACGAAGAGGAAGACAGCCCCAGCTTCGAGATTTCTGTTTTGTGTTTAATCTCTTGCTTTGTTTCTTGTTTCCGTGGACATATTGCTGATGGATAACTCATTTTGTCTTTCTGATCATATGAAATTTGAGTTGAAATTTGGTAGAAATTTGTGCAACTTTATGCCGGACATGAGTTGCCATTTCTCAGAGGGCATTAGGCACTTGTGAGCAATTCTAGTAGTTTTATTGTTTTCGTGTTTTTGGAATACTCAGGAAAGAGTGCATTTCTTTTTCCCTGCGTTACAGATCGACAAGGTGGTGAAAGCTAATTTGTGGAGAGAGATCCTGTTATGCATTCCTGTTGGAACTTGCACACTGGACCGACGTGTCAGATTGCTGAATTTGTAGAAAGACACCGTACTGCACCACAGAAGGGATGCCCCTGATATCCATTAGTGTGACTGCAAAGGAAAGACCCATGGGGGGAATAATCTGTTTTCTTGTGTTTTGGGGGTGCTGGGAGGGAAGGTCCTGATTTCCCCATCTGACAGATTGTTGATGTTGGTGATATGCTGAGCACAGGTACAAGGTGCAAAGTGGATGGCGAGTGCAAGTAGGCGCAGTATCCTGGGACTGCAGTGTCTGTGCCAAATGTTGTTGTAAAGTTGTGCAATTGTTGGATGCATAACGGCACACACTGCATATGCAGTTCCTAAGCCTGCCCATTATTCCCACCAGATGGTGCAGTTGATCTTCGGTGTCGTATGTATACCACCCCAGTGCACCTTGCCCATGGTGGTCTGGAAGAGGACTATTACAAAGGGTCTTTTGAATGACAGCATTTATCAGCCCGATAGGGCCAGCCTGTCGCAGGAACTAATGCCTCGAAGACCTGCTCACAAAGAAAGGTGGCCCCTGTACTGTTATTGGCCAAGAATGCTGCACCTGTATTCCTGATGGGTTGGAGAACATCACTCACTTTGTTGATCATATCTTAGAGTCAGTGTATAACGTCAAGTGGGGAAACCAGTTCATTGGCTATTTCACTCCGGTTGGGGCTGGTGGCTGTGTGGGGCAAAGGAAGGAGATGTCGGTGGTGGGTAGAGATTCATTCTTCAGTTCGACAGCAGATGACGGTTCCTTTTGTTCTCGCAAGATTCGTCGCATTCCACTCAGTGCTTCCTGCAAGGGATACCCGATAACAGTGAGTGCGGAGAGACGTGAGATGAGGCCACACGCGTCAGTGTGTGTGTGTGTGTGTGTGTGTGTGTGTGTGTGTGTGTGTGTGTGTGTGTGTGTGTGTGTGTGTGTGTGTGTGTGTGTGTGAGTGGCCTTTCAAGGACTCTGTCAACATGCTGGGACCCAACTATTTGCTTTTTCTTTATCCGTTGTTCTCTGATAACTGCTATTTCTCTGTGAGAAATTAATTCTCTGTATGAAGTTATTGCAGCTCTACAGGATTTTCGAAGGAAGAGGGGTACAACCCGGGCTTTGTGGTGTGTGTTTTGTGTTTAAAAGACACTCGATCCTTTTAAACTTTGTTTTGCCCTTGATACATTGATTGGAACGTGTTTCCCGCGACACGTCACGCAGTTCCTTCACTGCGTCTCTTCTCATTTCCCAACTTCCCTTTCTGCTTATGTAACCGTGGGTTCACTTTCCGAAGGTTTCCCCTTTCTTTACACTCCAGCCTAAAATGAGCCTGTCAAGGCACCCCGTTCAACAGCACCCATCTGATTAGTAAATCGCGTCGGTGGGTCCGGCTCCCTATCCGCTTTCTCATGCTTGGTGCCGATAACAACCCGGACACCTCAGCTCTAAAATCGGCCACGATCTCCTGTACACGCCTGTTTGTGGGATATCAGGGGTCACTGCAACAACGGAGGCTACGACCAAGGAACGTGCACTGCTGATGTAGTCTCCCCGCTCCTCCATCGAATTTTCCTCTTCACTTACGTCTCTGAACAGCTGAACAAACTGGAAACCCTAAACTCGCCATAAGCTACATTGGCCTTTCCATCGCGCGAGAAACGTATTGTAGTATTTGGACGTAGCGCGCTGCAGTAGTCAAAGGGTTCTCTATCTTTAAGTATCTCATTAGCTCAGCAGCCGGACCTCTCAGACTATCTAGCAGTCACTTTTTTGTCACATTATCAGTGCACTGCCACACACCCAGCATCTGAGATGTTTGAACTCCTCAAGTCCCATATTCGTCCTCCCCATCGGGGTTGGGCTTCATTCCTGAGAACATTCCCAGTGTTCTCTATCTGGGACTGTTCGCTGGTGCACTTGTCCATTTATTCGCCAAGGATGAATGCACAGTCCAGTCCTGCCAGATCCGTGAGAATGGAATGTCTCTTTCAAAAATCATATTCGCATATCCACAGTTGACTTCGTCACCTTGGCTTGTTTGAATCAGATTCCCTCCCGGATCAAATCCTAAAACCCTTCATCTGACCTGACTCTTCATCTCCCGCAGAGCAAAGGCAGAGACCACAATCGGTGTCAGGCACAAGAAACACCCGCTTTCCCAGCCTTTTCTCCGGATTGGATGGCCAACGTTGCTAAGCACCCCTTATCTCGGACAATAACCTAAACTCCGTTAGCAGTGAACTCTTTACTAGAGCCTAGCAATTCCTTTAACCACACGTTAATAATTGCACATTCAATTTTGAACACCGATTTTGCTATATCTTTAGGCTGGAGGGATCTACTTTGTGAAACATATTAATGTTACAGGATAATCGAATCGGCATGTGGGGTTGTCAGCGGGCTTGCGGGTGCGCGCGGATTTGTGGATTAGGGGGCATACATATATTTTTGGGGTGCACACAGATTTTGGGCTGTCGGTAGTTGTGGGGCAGAAGTGAGAAAAATCTAAAGCTATCTTGATTCATAGAAACCTGTAAAATAAAGGAAAATTGTTTCGTTCTTCCTGTTAATTGAATATTAGACAACTGCTTTATGAACTTTAGAAAATGTGCATTTCGGAGTGTAAGCAGATTTCTGTATACGGACTTAATGGTGTGCACAGTTTTAAGAATGTATCGGGAAATATGGGTGCACAGGGATTTAGTGATCCGTGCGGATTTGAGGCTGCAAACGCTTATGGGGCTGCGTGCGGATTTGAAGATCTAGGCAGCTTTAGGGTGTGTCTGTCGTTTCGGGTTGTGACGAATCTCGAAGTTTAATTTTCATTTATAGCGACTTTTAAAAAAACGGCATCTCAAACACAAGTGCACTTTAAACTTGTGAAGACAGATATTTTGTGAACTGTTTCAAATGATTCTTTCTTTGGGATAATGATAATGAAATATTCATATGGGTTGGTGATATGCTTGGATTTGGGAGTGTCTGTAGATTTTGTATCGCGACGAATCTGAAGTTTGTTTCATTTAGTGGTACTTTATTGGGGTGTACCGGGGGTTAAGGATGCGTAGCACCTCTGGTGGGGGAACGTGTCGCGTCTTCTTCAGGCGGTTTGTCCACCTTTGGTCCACACCTGGCACTCAGCTCTCACCTGTGGCTCCCCGTAGCTGTTTGCATGCGACAGCGGCCACACCCCGGGCAACGGCCTCAACAACCGGCTGAACCAGGTGAGGGTAGCCGACGGGTCTCAGTGAGATAGGGCGTTGTCTATCCCAGCATGTGGAGGCAGACTCCCGTGGATTGAGCGGACTAGAGCGATGGAGGGTCCAACGGTCAAGAAGGCAGTCTCTGCAAGCGTTGTGGAACGCGGAGAGCACAACAAGACACAGAAGATTTCCTGGTTATCCACTGCGCCCAGTCCCATCTCCAGCCGTCTCGACTCTTGTCTTGCCACTGGATCCAGATGGGAATTGGGAAGAGAGAGTGAGGCCGACGCTGCGCAACGCTCCCTAACTGTAATCCAATTAAAGCTCTAGTATCAACACCATCATCAGCCGGCTGGTGGCGTAGTGGCATCAGCATTATATTTGGGGGCGAGACGTCCTGAGTTCGAATCCGGTAGGCTTCCTTGCACGTTCGCGCTGTGTTAACTAGCAACTAGACCTCGTAAAAAGTACTTAATGGTCTCGAGGTCTTCGTCGATTACGATGGACGAATCTTATGGCGCTTTATTAATAAATCAACGATCAATTTTTCAACTCTGTTCACTGTATTTTAGTTGGAAGTAGCTATTTAGTGAACTACAGTATTTGCAATTGTTCTTCCTCTTGGATAATCGAATGTGTATGTGGGGATTTTTCAGCCGATTCGGAGTGCACAAGTATTTAGCGATGCGCACGGATTTGTGGTTGTTGGTGGATTTAGAGAAATGACAAATAGCAAGCCTGTTTCGGTTACAGATTCTATAGTAATGAATGCTCTATGAGAGTCAGATTTATTATCACCGGCATGTGTCGTAAAATTTGCTTAGCATCAGCAGTTCAATGCAATATATAATATAGAGGAATATTTATATAAAGTACAATATTTGTATATTGAATATATTTAAAAATGTTCAAAAACAGAAATAATTTATATTGTTACGGCTCAGCAACAATGAATATAGAATTGAAAAAAGGTTTTTTTATAACAAATAAAATATTTATTAAACACTGCTAAAAAAACAATGGTTGTATCTCAGCAGATTTACAGATGTCATTTGAACCATGCTAAGCCACACAGTCATTGGTATAGAGAGAATAGAGTGGTGGGCTGAAATAATTTATAATGCATGTGGGTGTATGAACGTGTGGGTGCGCACTGCTTTGGGGACTGCGCCGATTTAGATCTGTGTCGGCCAATATGGGGAAGTTTACGGATTTCGGGTTTCTCACAGAGCTGCTGCATTATAAATACGTTTGTAATGAATGTGCTTTCAAATTTGAACTGTTATTACCCTTAATGTTTGAGGCAGCAATTTCGTGAATTGCTTGAAATGATCCTGTTCTGGAATACTCTACTCTTCATGTGGGACTGTCATCGGGTTTAAATGTTGGGGTGTGCACAGATCTAGGGGTGTGTTATCGAATACAGGGGTGCACACGGATTTAGTGATATGCGTGGATCTAGCGGAGTGTTGCAGAGTATGGGTTGTTCAGCTGTTAAGAATTACACACGTAACTGAACTGCGGATCTGGAGTTGCAAACGAATATACGGCTGCGTCCGGATTTCTAAGGACGAGGCAGCCATTTTCTGAACTGTTTGAAATTATTATCGCTCTTGGATAATTTAATGTGCGTAGGGGTTGTCACCGGGTTTGGAATGTGCACTGATTTCGGGATTGCGCATATTTAGCGGTGTGTTGTCAAATATGGAGTGCACACGGTTTTTGCGCGTGCACATGCATTTGGGCAATCGTAAAGACGTGCTGGTGTTTTCTCGAATCTTCAGTGTGGCTTATGGATCAGCGTCATCTTCAACTTCAAAATGTTGGGTATGATACAAGCACGGCTTTAAGATTTTGTTGCGCTGCTTTATAATCGTCGTCTGTTACGTCTTTACTTGTTTGAAATGAGCCAACTACAATTACGGAGATTGCAATTGATGCTAACGTACTGGATTATTTCGAAGGGACAAAGAATTGATTATACTGTATAAGTTGTGTTAGAGGACTGTTAGGAAGTAACAGGAAGTAACAGGAAGGACTGTTAGTAACAGGAGGAGTTTTTTAGATTTAGGTGGCTGAGATCTTATCTCGCTGGGAAACTGGGATTGTTGGATAATGTAATATGCCCCTCTGTCCCACTATCAGAAACCCTACCTTGTTCTGCCTAAGATTTGTTGAGATTAGATCACATAGTTTAATAAAGACTGAAAACTGTGTTGTGCATGAGAGTCTGTTGATTCATCAGTATATTTAGGAAAATTATTATGACAATGCTGCAGAAAAAATAACAGAAGATAATTTAACTGGGAATGCTGGTGTGGCTGTTTTCGTTCCTGAATTACAGGTAACGATATAGAAACAACTTACCAGCCTTTTATCAGTATATAATGTCGAACTTCTGCCATCATTTTGGGCTTTCAGTGGGTAGAGGAAATCTCTCCACGCAATGTTGTAATTTGTTGAGATTCCTTTTCTGTGTTCATGAGGCTTAAACCAGGTTATTCTAATATTATGTTAGATTTATTGTTGGAAACTCACCAAACATTATTTAATACACAAAGTATTGGTTTACGTACACCACTTATGGGTCCCTGCACATAGAAGTTTAACAAAAGCTGTTAAAATTTCAACTGTGGATGAAGATCTTCCCCCTAGAAAATCAGAAGCTAAGGGGTTGGTGGGATTATGAATTATGGAAAGATTGTTGGATAATGGGCATTAAAGCAGACACTTTTACAGAATACATAACTGATAGGTTTATTTGGGGAAGGGAAGGAATTATATTTACACGACTTAGAATTGAGGATATTATGCTGAATTATTCCTCAAGTCATGTTGGAAAACCTGATTCTAGTCGTGTAGGTTTTGTCATTGTGAAACATTTAATTATAAACTGTTTCAGGGTAAAGCATGCCATTTAGAAAGAAATCAAATTGCAATCGTTGAGGGTGCCATTTTTCATTTTAAAACTTTCTTAAGTTATAGGAGTGACTTTAATTTAATTCTTGGTATTATGTTCCATTATGGACAATCCATGGGGCTTTTGAGGATGATTTAGCTTTCATTTGAAATAAAAGAAGCAGAGAGGGTCTTATTTTCCAATTCTCTAAAAAACACCAGTCCTGTTGATCACCGGGAATGCGCCTTTAAATTCTACTGTCAACCGCCATTTTTCGAAAGAAACATAGAAAGCCCAGAGCATAATACAAGCCGAACATGTCATTACCGTAGAAATTACCCAGGGTTCCCATAGCCCTCTATTTTTCTAAGCTCTATGAACCTGTCCAGGAGTCTCTTAAAAATCCTATCCTATCTGCCTCCACCACCGACCCCGGCCCATTTCTTTACCATCTTCACCTTAGCCAATTATTCGAGGGTAAGGCGGAGACTGGAGTGATTGAGAATGGATTAGGAAAGCAGCATGAACAATGTGACCATCGGCAACCAGCAACGTGAGAATCCGCCGGGGAATAACACCAGGGAGATCCGGCGGTGAATGTGAGGATCTGGAGCCCGTACTGGAGACACCGCCGCCTCCTCTGGTTTGAGGCCAGGAAGCGGCTTCATTATAAACGAAGCACCGAGGTGAACGGATATTTCACCGCGCTGATCAGCTGTTCCTTAAATTTTGACTGAGTCACTCCGTAAATAAATGTGTTCGTGCAGCAGCTGAAATCCCTCAGCAAATACCCGACATAAATGAAGATCCATTCAGAATCATTGAAATTGTATCCTTTTCCTGATACCTGATAATATATGGCATTTACAAAGTATGTCATCCACAGGAGGATGAAGCTGCCGGAGAGGGTGAAGAGTAAGACCACAGACCTCCTCCTGCTCTCCATCTCCGGGTCACTGCGTTTCTCCCCCTTGCTCTGACCCTTCAGCCCCTTACGAACACGACTGTCCGTTAAAATGTGTCTGACTGTCAGAGCGTTGAGCAGCAGGATCCCAGCGAAAGGGATGAACGGAGTCAAAATCGTATCGAGCCAATCATACCCTACCCACCCGCGGTCAGTGAAATAATTGTCCATGAGCTTACAGAACCAAGGCATATTGTCCATGATTACGCTGGGTTCCTGCGTGAAGTATCGGGGAACGTGTCTCTGACAGGACAGTACTCCGGTTGTTGTTAGAACTACAGTTGCAGTTTTCCCTGTGCAATATTTTGTTTTAAGCTTCTGGCAGCAAATGGCGACAAACCGATCAAAGGTGAAAGCGACGGTGAACCAGACAGAACAGTCTGTGGCTGAGAACGACAGTACTTCTATAACACTGCACACCGGGGTGATGCCCAGAAAACTCCTCGGGAAGTAGTACGATCTGATTCGATAGAAAATGACGTTGATGACAATGGTCATTAGATCCGCCACTGCCATGGCCACCAGATAGCGAGTGGTGCAGGTAGAGAGACCGCACTTTCCCCGTGACAGGATTACAATCGCCATTAAATTCACTGTAGAAAGAGAGAACAGACACGGGGCATTACTGAACACATTGCCCTGGAGTGAATACCGGATCGGGTTTCAGCTAAAGATTGGGAGGGCGAGAATATGTGAACGGCTGCTAATCTAACATCAAACTCGCGTCCAACTGTCTCTGACCTGCCATCTTCAGTGTAACGGTGAGACGTCTGGGTGGGCAATCGTCTGAGATATATGCGAGCTGCATGAACCCGGATCCATGGCCACTGGTTCGGGTCATCAGACCCAATAAATTGACCAGCAGGCAGGTGGATCCGACTGTGACAGACTTCACTGGAAGACGTGGAGCACAGGACCAGAGGTTCACTCTGATCAATAACACAGAAACAGTGAACTTCACAACGTAAGCCCCTCCCAGTCTCACCGTCGCGGAGAGCAACCTGTCCCCAGCACTGGCACAATTACGGGCAAAGTCCCATGTGAACTGGGCTCCGACATACATTCCCGGAGAGCTGCCTGTTCCCAGCTCTGGCACAGCTCTGCACAATGTCCAATTAAAACTGCGTTCAGACACCCCTTTCCCAGGACTGCCTGGGTTACATCTGGACAAGATGTAATTAAGGGGAAAAACAATTTGCGAGTCGATCTGCTGAGTTAGAGGAGAGACAGAGATGTAGTTCCGCTTGTGATTAAACATGAAATATCAGAATGTTGAACTGACAGTATCGATATCTCTGACGGATATTTGTTCAATGATCATCAAGTTGGAAGCTTGTAAAACGATCATTAACTTGTTTACACGGATTGACACTCAGACATACCAAACATGAATCGCTCTGTTCACTCACCAGGAACTCCAATGATGGCAATGAAGACGTACAATACTTTCTCCACACTGATGTACCGATCCAACATTGCAGACAATTTCTCTGTCAAGTGTTTTGACCCCGTGTGCTGCAGGCGATATCTCCGAATGAAATGTCGAGGCAGCACCGGCCTGGGGATTTTAATACCATTTAGCGACTCCACAGGGACAGATTTCAAGTGGGTGGGGGTTATGATTGGTGAAAGGTGACTGAACATTCAGAGGTGTCTCATCAATTAAAAGTGCTTCCACTGTAAATATGTACTTTATAAAAAACAGTTGTGTGACATAGGTATTGTCTTGTAGCTTGTGAAATTGCGTTGAATCATGTACTGTTACCATTCTCCTCAAACTTCTGATGTAGTTCGTGTTTGTTAGACTTTACCGAGAGGGGCCCCAAGAAAATGTCTGTTTGTGATGTGGAATAAATACTATCATATCGCCAAAAGCTTTCAATGTTTACAGTCACTTAATCACAGGCAGAACATTCGGGGGCTGGTTCAATACCCATCCCTAACCCTAACACATGACCAGCAAACTCAGAGTACAGTGGGTGGGGGGTATGATTTAATTATGGGAAAGAAGACAGCTGAAAGCTGGAGTAGCGGATAAGAAAGTGTGCGTGTGTGTGTCTGTCTGCCTATGTGTCTTAGTGTGTGTCAGTGTATTTCTATGCCTGTGTGTAGGTAAACCCATTGTCTCTGCCTGACCCTGAATGATTATACACGTGTTAATCTCCAATTCAGTTCAGCCCTCTTGGTTGAATCCCATCCCGTCCGCCTCCGCAAACTGCACATACTCTGGAACTCTCATTTAAAACACTTCACAAAATAGCTCCCTGAACCATAAAAAGCAAGAACAGAGGTCAAAATTCAGATTGCTTTTATTGCTATTGGATGTACTCGTCACATCTCTATTTCAGCAGACACCCCCACATACAGTTTAGATTATCCTGGAGCAAGAACCATTTCACAGCTCACAAAATGACTGTCTCCATTTGAAAAAAAAATGCAAGAACCGATGTCAAAGTTCATATTGCATTTATTATTAAAGTGTGGAATACGGAACTAACTTGAGATTCCACACATCTACAAATTCACGGGTTTTCCCAAGTCAGTGTTCACCTCCGAACCGACAAAACACCCAATTCCGTGCATATCAGTGTATAGCTACAAATCTGTTCTGACCAGCAATCCCACATTCAACCGTCAAATCAGTGTGTACCCCCAAAGCAAAATCCCTGTGCAATTACACATTGGCTGACATCTGCAAGGCAGCAACCGCCGCCAAATCCGTATGCGCCCCCAAATTCATCGAGAAAGCCCCAAGTCGTGGGAGCCCCCAAAATCAATCGCACCCCCATATTCGCCAAAACATCCCTAAATCTGCACAATCCTCAAATCTGTGTGCACCACAAAATCCACCTACATACCCTGATCTGTGTGCACCCCAGATCCGCAAACTCCCGTCATGCGCATTAGATTATCCCATTGTATGAATCATTTCAAACAATAACTCCCTCCACCATAAATCAAATAGCAAAAACATAATTCAAGTGCATTTCTTATGAAACTATCTATAAACAACCTTGAAATTAGTCACACCCCCAAATCTAGTCCAAATCCATGTGCATCCCCAAATACGCCGACACATCCAAATCTGTGCGCAGCCCGAAATCCATGTACACTCGCAGATCACCGTGCACCCCCACAAGCACATGAGTCCCTTAAAGCAGCGTGGAACCCGAAATTCACCGGCACTACGAAATCCGTGTGCCCTCTGTATTCCCGGACACGCCTTGAAATACGCGCCCTTCTGCAACAGAACGTGCAGCCCCATTTCCATGTGCACCTCTTAACCCGCTGACACCCCCACAAGCACATTAGGTTATCCGCGAGCAAGAATCATTTCAAACAGTTCACAAAATAACTGCCTCCATCTTAAAAAGTTCAGATTTCAAATTGCATTCAGTATTAAACTCTCTATGCGTGTCTGCATCTCTGTGTGTTTAGATGCGCCCGCGTGTGTTTCTGTCCGTCTTTCCATGTGTCTCAGTATGTTTGTGTCAGAGACCAGCGAGCGGACAGCGCTCGATCTTTGTCGTGACGGCCTGGTGACTCAGAACACTTGGCTTGTGTGGAAAAAATACCCTTCAGGATACCAGATGGATGTGTGTATAGAGGTTCAGGGAACTATATAGCATTGATTCGTTTAGAAGCGACACAGCCATGTCATGAGAGAAATTATGAATCTCGGAGATGTCGGACTGTCACAACTCAATACAGTCGGGGACGTTGAGCAGGGAAGGAAGGGTGAACCTGTGAGGAGCGTTTGATGGCTCCGGGCCTGTACTCGCCGAGTTTAGGAAAAGAATGGAGAAATCAAACCGAAACCAATGGAAAATTGAATGCAGACTGAACACAGTGGAGACCGGGGAAGGCAGATGGGAAAGTGTGTGTGTGTGTGTGTGTGTGTGTGTGTGTGTGTGTGTGTGTGCGTGTGCGTGTGTGTGTGTGTGTGTGTGTGTGTGTGTGTGTGTGTGTGTGTGTGTGTGTGTGTGTGTGTGTGTCTGTATTCTCTTCAACAACTTTAACATCCCTGTCCCTGATCGCCTCATTTTAACCATGGATGTCAAGTACATCTTCACTGCTATCGCTCAGCAGAAGGCCTTAAATCACACTACTTTTTTCCCGACCACGGACCCAATCAATTCCCTTTCATCTATTCTTATTTGGAGTCGGAAAGCACTATAACAAAGAAACAAACAATTTTTGCCCATTTAGTCCGTACCGCATTGTTATTCTGCCGAGTCCTATAACAGCACCTGGCACATGACCCTCAGTACTCCTCCCATCCATGTAAATATCCAAACTTTTCTGCAGTGAAGTCCATATCGTGCGCTGACAGCTCTTCCCACACACTTACCTCCCTCTGAGTGAAGTAATTCCCACTCAGGTTCCTCTTAATTATTTCATCTTTCACTCTTAAATTGCGATCTACAGATCCCGTCTCACCCAAAGATCTCCGGTTATTTTCCTGCACGCCTGGGAATAAATTCCTCACTTTTTCCTATAGCTCGGGTTCTCAAGCCCCAGCAAACATATTATAAATTTTGTCAGCCGTCTTTTAATGAGATTGATATTTTATTCCTGTAGGCAGGCAACAGAAACTGCACACATAACTCCAAATTATTACTCACCAACGTCTTATACAACATAAACATAACATCCCAACTCTTCTACTCAGTACTTCTATTTATGAAGATCAATGTCCCAAAAGCCGTCTATATGACTCTATGTCTACTTGTAACACCACTTTCAATTAATTATCAATCTATGTTCCCAAATCCCTCGGTCCTACCGACACCTCGGGACTTGGCTGCTCCCCTTGTCTTCATGGTCCCCCAAATCAGTGCAAACCCCCAACCCAATCCTTTGAATATCAAATAATAACTGATTATTTTCCGACGGTAAACCTGAACTACTGCGAGCATGACCTGTTTTAAGACTCTTCAAATCCGAAAGGGAATCTGAACAAATTACAACTTTACAGGGACAAATTTCCTCCACCCACTGTTATCCTAAAATTTTGGCAACCAATTTTGCTGTATATCCTGAAAAACGGTTTGTAGATCGTTTCTTTATCGTTGCCTACAATCCGGCCACAAGAACTGCCACACCAACAACCCCAATTAAACTATATTTTTATCCTACTGCAAAATGCTTAAAATTTCACAATAATGTTCCTTATTATAATAACGTATCAACAGTTTTTCAGGCATAACAGAATCCGTAGACTTCAGTCAATCGTGTATCCTAAAATCAACTAAAGGAATTGTAAAAAATTGTAAAAATTAAAAAAGATCTTCTTGTGATGTTCCCAACAGTCCTCCAACACATCTTTGACAGGATAATCATTTCTTGCCCCCCCCCCCCACAAAGTAATCCTGCATGTCAACATTAAATTGAACGTCCAGAATTTCCATCAGTAAAACCGAATCCGGAGACGACCTTACTGCACCACAACACAATATAAAAACCTGTGCTTGTATCACAGCCAAACATTTTAAAGTTGAGAATGAAGCCGCTCCATAAGCCACACCGACATAATCAGGAACAGATCTAATGAAACAAATACGAATGATCAACAGAGATTTTCGTGGAGTGCCCCAAGAATACCCACATAGACAACTGGGAATATTCATTGCTTCTTTATAATTATCAGTTATTTTATGATATGGTGCCTCCATGTCAGCTTATTTTTCATCCACATGACCGGAAACATTATGACTAGACATACAATTTCGAATCATGTGCAGGTCTATTAACTCCTGCTTATACCTTATCTTTTAGCTGCTGAAAGCTTAATTCCTGTCTATTTGCCGACTGTTCGACCTTATTAATTACTAATTGCATCCTATGTACAGTAACATTGAACTTTCTAACTCTAATCCGTAAACGTCCAATAGCTACATGTAGTAATTTACACATCGCAGAACTTACCTTAGAAAACATATCGTTAATCATTAAATGAAATAATAAATACTGCCTTGTAGGATCCCAATCTCTATCTCATAGATACCCGAATATAACTTGGTCACCCTTACCAGCACAGGACGTCCAAGTAAATGAAAAAAAAACACTCAGAAAAATAATTATACAGTAACCCCTTAATCCTCATTTCCATAATATAATCAAAAGATCTTCCATCCGTAAATACCATCTGCCTTTTCAATATTTAAAATACAGCTATTACAATATCTATATTTATCTGTGCTTTTCTAATATCATCTTCCAAACATAAAAGTGAATCCAATGTCATTCTTCCTTTCTAACATGCTCTCTGATAAATCGCGAAATCACCTCTTCTATCCAAATTATTTTTCAGCCGCTCGGTGACCGTACGATTCCACATGGACGGGCGTGTTTCTCCTTTGACGCCTCAGTGAGTTCTTTCCGGCGATGTTTTGTGGGAGCTGAGGAAAAGTGTTCTGGCAATTGTTCTTTTTTTTAACACACAACAGCAGTGTAGAAAAAAAAATACACTAAATTACAAAATACATAACATTTTGTAATGAACCTCTGCCAGAGAGCCCAGAGAGCGGATTTTCCAATCTCTCCTTATCCAGGCAGTATCCGGGTAAACCTCTTCTACGCAACATCCAAAACCTTCACAATTTTCTTGTAAAAAAATTGCAACACTTCAGATGCAATTCAATTTGAGATTTATGAAACTGTAACATACCCAGCCGAAACTGGAACGAAGCGCCTCGACTACTAAAAGCAGGCGGGCCCGGCATCGCCTTTACCAGCCCATAACACTATTCATCCACTTTCAGGGACTTATGAATTGGGATCCTCCACACTTTTGGTGAATCTCCTCCGGTTGTCTCCTGCACCAAATAACTTTTGTATAGAATGCTAACCAGAACATTATGTAACATTTCAGGTGCATACCAGGTCAGGCACCATCTATTAAGAAGAATAGAATCGACATTTCCCTTACAGCATTGACTCTGGCCCTTCGGTCCTCGCCTTCCATACCGATCAGGTGTCAATGAAAATATTCCCTTCTCTCAGCGTTTGTCCTATCTCGTCTGCGACAGGATTTAGCTTGAATATGCATCTCAGCCATATTGGCATAGGGGATGAACAGTCTTCTCCTGCTGTTTGAGCCTATAATTGAACCTTTCCTGTCCTGTACCTATCAACAATATCGATTAAATTTCTATAAGGACACGATTACTAAGGAGTTAGTGTTTGTTCTTTTAAACAGCAGAAAAGTGCATAACTCCCCAGTGTTAAGTGGAATATACTGCAAATTATGGAGGGGGGAATAACATTCCTGGGGACATAAAACCAATGTATTTGTGTTATCTTCAGCCACAAGCAAGATCACAGAAAAAAAATGGTAAATTTTATTCTATTATTTGAAAAGGGATTGGATAATCTTGGAAAATATTTTCTCACGTCGGGGATTAAGGAGAATCCTGGATGGGCTTCCTGGTGCTTGGATGTAGAGTTAACGAGGACCACTCATATCCAGCTCTTCCAGTCTGTGATGTCCTAATTTCTATCCTGTTCCCATCGACCTGCACCGGGATTATAGCCTTTCATACCCCTCCCATCGATGTACCTATCCAACTGTCTCTTAAAAGTTGCAAATGAACCTTAATTCACCACTTCCTATGAAAACTCATTTCACACTGTTGCTAACCCCGTAACTGGGTGACTTACCAGCAAATATAGAGACGTCAGTTGAAGTCTGATGATACTATTTTTAACAGTTTTTATTAGTAAAAATACAGAAAGATAATATCAATGCAAATACACATATAATAAACGTCGTCAATACTAAACCTACAAGTGCGGGTATAATAATAATCAATAAGAAATAAGCTCTACCGTTGTCTAGGGGATAATGTATTGCCCGATGGAAATATAACGTTCACTGCAGTTCCACAAGCTGCCGTCTTTTGGTTGTCACTGTGTTGCGATTGTTGGAGACAGAGAGAGAGAGAGAAAGAGAAAAACTTGCCGGCTTTCCTTTATGATTTCGATACGTCAGGTGTCTCGTTGTCGTGGCCGTTCAATTGTGACCTCTCCTTTAGCTAAACCGTTCTTCCATGGTGAGCCCGCCACCCCAGGCGAGGGAGGACGCAAACGAGCCCCCACCGGCTTTCGCTATAAAACGCTGTCACGGGATTTCTAGCGTTTCTCCTGGTGCGTCTAAAGGGGCTGTTCCCCAGACCCTCTTTTATCCTTACTCACGGGGTCTCAGATGTCAACCAGGTTTGGATGATGCAATCCCTTAACCAGACCACTCTGGTTGTCCCCTGAGGGGTTTCAATGAATAGTACAGTACTCAATACACAATTCCTTCTCCAAGAGACAATGGCAGTAATCAATGGTTCCGTTCCGCTGATGTCAGGAGACATTTCAAACCTTGTGTATTCTGCGTCTCCCTCTCTCATGATGTGTATCTCTCTCATTTCCTGTGTCCCAGACCCGCCATAACAGCGATCTTGCGATTCTTAAAAAGGAGACAACCAAAAGATGGCAGCTTGTGGACCTGCAGTGAACTTTATACCCGCAGAGTTGCTCCACCTTCGTAACAACACTCACACTGCCTCTGAGTAAAGAAGTACCCTTTCATATACCCCTTAAACATTTCACGTTTTATCCTTAACCATGACTTCTTGTTCCAGTTTCCTCCAACCTGAGGGGGGAAAGTCTTGGTCTGTTTGAGACAAAACCTATTTAGTCTCTCTACCCAACTCAGGTCCTCAATCCCAGAGAACATTATTATAAATTTTCTCTGTAATCTTTCAGTCTTCCTGATCGCATTCCTCCAGTTAGGCAGCCCAAACTGCACACAGTACTCCAGGGTTGTCCTCACTAACGTCCTATACAACTTCAAAATAACATTCCACAGTACTTTGCTTTATGGAGGCCAATGTTGTCTTTATGACCCTGCCTTGAATTATGGAACTCTATTGACAAATCCCTCTGTTCTCTGTAGAGCACTACCCCCTACCAGTCTCTGTGTAAATCCTACCATGGTTGTTCCTGGAAAAGAGAAGAAACACCTTATCAGGACCTGAAGATCTATCCACTCTAATTTGCCTTAAAACAGTAAACACCTCTCACTCATTAATCTGTACAGGGTCCATGGCCTTGTTGCTGATTTGCCTCAATTCGATAGACTCCGTGTCCGCCTCTCGAGTAAATGCAAATGTAAAAAATCAAATTAAGCTCTCCCCATCTCTTTCGGCTCCACACATGTATTATCATTCTAATACTTCAGAGGACGGATTTTTTCCTGAGTAGTCCTTTTGCTATTAATATATCTGCAGAAGCCCTTAGGGCTTCCCTTCACCTGCCTGCTAGGGCAACATCATGTCCTCCTCATTATTTTTTAAAGTGTTATGTTTCATTTGTTATACTCTATGAACAGGGGTGTCAAACTCATTTTAGGACATGGGCCGGATTGAGCAAAATGCAGCTTCATGCGGGCCGGATCAGTCGGACGCGTGCGAACGCAGCTTTCGTTGCATCCGTTTTTTCAGCCTGCTCTCATGTGTCTCAGTCTCTGCTATAACTACAAAGTGTTTCACTTTACAAATTACGTTTCTTATGAAGAAGACTGCCGAGCAAGACCGCCGAATAAACACTAAAATCCCTGAAAACCTGGTACCTGAATAAACTCAGCATTAGCCATATCATACGCCATAGGTGCTTCGATTACTGGGGCCAGCTTTAATAGTAATTAGATAATATCTCGCTGGCCAAAGATAATTCCACCGCGGGCCGGATGTGGCCCGCGGGCCTTGAGTTTGACATATATGCTCTATGAGCATCGCATTTGTTCCTCTCGCCCTTTACCTACTTATGCATCTCCCCTGATTTCCTTAACCAGTGTCTCAATATCTCTTGAAGAACCGAGGGTCCTTATAGAAGGTAAGTTTTCTTTTTATTCCAACAGGAAGCTTTGTGCTCTAAAACTTTGACATTTCAAGGCCTTCCACTTACCAAGTATGTACACCTTTTTTCAGACAATAGCCTGTCCCAATCCAGAATTACCGAGCATTTCTGAGCCCATCAGAATTGGCATTTCTCCAATTTCGAATCTCAACTCCCGGACAAAAACTATCTTCTGGCATATTTACTTTGAAACAAATAACATTGTGATCACATGATTCAAAGTCCCCCCACCTCCCAACCCCGACACATACACTTCTGTACCTGTCTTGTCTCATGTCATAATAGCTGTTGAAGTATCACAGACTCTCTCGTTGGGACCTATACTTTCTGAGTAAGGAAACTTTCCTGAAGAGAATCGGCTTTCCTGCAATCATCTGCATTTTCTACAGTACACTATCCCATGTACTGTCTTTACAATACGAGAATCCCCGCCAATAGCTGAAAATCTAAAAACGCATTCTATAACAACCTTATGTTTCCTGTAGCAGTGCACTATCTCTCTATGAATTTGTTCCTCCTAATCAGGCCGTTGGGTCGTCTGCAATATTGCCCCATTTACGTGCTCACACATTTCTTATTCTTCAGTTCTACCATAGCGCCTCACAAGACGGATTCTCCAGTCTGATCTGATTGGGCACTGGCGTTACATTTCCCCTGAGCTGTATTCTATAATATCCTCCTGCCGGCTCTGTGGCGTCTAAAACAACGGAACCCGTAATGCTGACAGTCCTGTCCTTCCTGCAAGCAAGTATCACTGATAACAAGAGCATCATAATTCCAGGTTGGTCTATGCCCTGATCTCATCTGCCTGTCTCACAGAACCCCCCACATTGGTGATAAAACAGAGTTTTCTGGAAAATGCCTTGGTAACATGTATATAAAGCTCGGGTGCTTCGTGTGATGGCACATTACTGTTGTCATTTTAATGCACAAAACTGCTGCAGAAACAAGAAAAAAAACATTTGAGAAATGATGAACGTTATTCTGACGTGGGTCTGCACTGTGGACTCAGAGTAGGAATGGGCAGGGAGAGGGGAGTGTATGGTTTCATGTGACCTTTCCCGGTATCTCTGGGCTGGGAGTGTCTGCACCCTCGACACCCATTCTCCCCGACAATACTTCCCTGCCACCTGTTCCACACACCTCCCGTTGCATCCCGCACTCACGAATCCCAGCTTCATTTGTGGCTGAGTTGGTTAGTAGGCTTGTAGATGATGTGGAGAATGTTTATGTTGTGGGCTACATAAAAACTGGCAAAGGGTACAGTGGAACTTAGATTAGTTGTCGATATAAGGTCATAAGATACAAGAGCAGAAGCAGACCATTTGGCCAATTGAATCTGCTCCTTCATTTAATGAGGACTTTTACATCTTCCCTCTCAGCACTACTATCTTTTCTTCTCCCCGTATCCCTTCATGCTATGACTAATCAAGAATCGATCAACCTCTGCCTAAAATATACTCGATAACCAGGCCCGCATCGGCACCGGTGGAAACAGGTTCCACAGAATCACCAATCTCCAGATGAAGAAATTCCTCCCCATCTGCTTTCAGAAAGGACGCCCCTCTACTCTTAGGTCTTGGATTGCCCGACCATAGGAAAAATCCTTTCCACACCCACTCCATCGGGATCTTCCAGCATTTGATAGGTTTTACAGGTGACTCCTCACAACGACTTCCCTTTGCGCCTCAAATGTTACTTTTAAATTTCTATCCATTTGATAAACAGTCAACTGTAGAGACTCCTTAATTTCATGCGGCAGAATTTCATCCAGAATGTTAAGGTTAGGCTCGCCATCTATGTTACGTGTTATGTTGTATGTTATTACTTTTTGGGGCGTTTTTTCTTCGTTTCTATTCGACTGCGGCATTTGTTTGCTGGGGTAATAAAGTGTACGTTAGTAGTGATTATACTTGTATCGAAATTTGACGCCGCTCCTACATTGGAGGCACCGATGCTCCTCTAGAAGATTCCGAGTGATTTCGTTCGTTTTACAATCCTAACGGCAAACGGCGTTGCCCTCAGACTCCCTGAACTCCGGCAGAAAGATGCCGCCGTTTGATTTGCCCATCAGATGCCTACATCGCAGTGCGGGGAATCTCGGAAGATGCAAAGCAATATTACTACGCTGTCGCAGTGTTAGACAGCTCTACACGGAGACCAGGGTCGTGAACGTCCTACAATACCCCCGAAAGTCAGCAGATACGAGACTTTCCAGCAGCTCCTTGCAGAGACTTTCGAATCCTAATCTGCCCTTGCCCTTCGGCTCCTCTCACTTCCCGGCTTTGGGGACTCCAAGATGTTGGAGTTGATGGACCACATCTTGTCCGTCATTGGAGGACATCAGCCTTGTTACATCTTCAGTGAGTTTTTCCTGCAACAACCGCCAGGTGAGGTGAAACAAGTTCTGGCTGGCTCTCCCCTCAAAAACCTCCCGGCTCCAGCGAGAGAGGATGACACGGAGTTTTCTGTCACCAAGACGGCATTTGCGACCATTCAACTGAACGACTCCGCCGCCTCGCCACCATTTGAACATCTACAATCGCCGCGGTTCCTCTCCGTTCTCCTGCCCTGTGTTTCTCCCAAACGAGGTTTGGGCCATGACCTAAGAAGTGATGCCCACCCTGCGGGTTCAAGGATTTGGGAAACAGAACGGCCGGTACCTGTTGGCTGCTATAGGCTTCGGCAGGTCAGGCAGTTTGCTGCTCTTCATGGACTCGGATTTCGGGCGCCGTATTCTCTGTGGCACCGGCGCTCAGGTCGTGCTCGCGTCGAAATTGGATCTGGAGAACATGGACCGTCTCTCGAGGCTACGAACGGAGGCGCCATCCAGAATTTTAGTGAGCGTGAGATGGTGTTGTTCTCATGCGGGCATAGGTTCCGCTGTGATTTTGTATTGGCGGTGTCTACACCACTACTGAGGGCTACCTCCTTTGCGCATTCTCTGCCTCTCCATGTTTGCCACAACTTCCCTAACTGCCGCACCACTGTATTGGATCGCTGTTCACAGACAGGCTCGTTTAATCCTCCTGAGCTGCATTGAAACCTCTGTCTGTGAGGAGATTTGAACCCTCGAATTCAGTTGCAGCCTGTCCCACTTCTACAGGCCGCCTCTGCCCCAGAAGAAATATTAAAAGTTTGAAACCTGAAAGCTTCCAGCTGCAACAGCACCTCGTCGTCACATCTATCTGCCCTCTGCCCGTATTCCTGCCCTCACCGGAGAAATCCTGAGACAGATCTTCTTATTCGAACTCCACAGCAGACTGATAAGAGCACAAGAGCATAAGATATAAGAGCAGAAGTAGCATTCGGCCCATCGAGTTTGCTCTGCCATTCAAACAGGAGCTCATCTAATTCTTCCAGTCATCCCCACTCCCTGCCGCCCCCCATAACCTTTGATGTCCTGTCTAATCAAAAACGTATCTATCTTTGTCTTAAATGCGCCCAATGCCCTGACCTCCACATCGGCTCGTAGCAACGAATTCCATAGATTTACTACCCACTGTCTGAAGTAATTTCTCTTCATCACCTTTCTAGATGGCCGTCTTTCAATCCTGAAGTCGTGTCCTATTGCCCTGGACTCCCCTGCCATGGGATATTTCTTTGCTATGTCTAATCTGTTCAGGCCTTTTAACATTCGGAATGTTTCTTTGAGATCCACCTTCATTCTCCTGGAGTCCGGGGAGTACAGCCCAAGAGCTGCCAGATGTTACCCATACGGTAACCCTTTCATTCCTGGAATCCTTCTCGTGATTCTTCTCCAAATTCAGTGTAATCTTTCTAAAGTAAGCAGCCCAAAACTGCACACAATATTACAAGTGTGGTCTCACAAGTGCCTTATAGAGATTCAACATCACATCGCTGCTCTTGTATTCCATGCTTCTAGAAATTATTGCCAAAATTGCAATTGACTTCTTCACCACCGACTCAGCCTGGAGTTTAACCTTTAGAGTATCCTGCACAAGGACACCAAAATCCCATTGCATTTTTGCATTTTGAATTTTCTCCCAATTTAAATAGTAAACTGCTCATTTATTTCTTCCACAGCTTGTATGACCATACACTTTCCAACATTGTATTTCATTTGCCACCTCTTTACTCATTCCCATAAACTATCCAAGTCCCTCTGAAGTCTTCGTGTTTCCTCGTCACTACCCACTCCTCTACCTATCTTTGTATCATTGGCCAATTTATCGACAAAACCATTACTCCGATAGTCCAAGTCATTTACATACATTAAAAACAGCGGTCCCAACACGGAGTCCTGCGGAACTCCACTGGTAACCAGCAGGCAACCAGGATTGGATCCCTTTATTCCTGCTCTCTGTTCTCTACCGATCAGCCAGTGCTCCACCCAAGCTACTAACTCTGCTGTAATTAACTTGCTAAGGAGCCTCATGTGCGGCACCTAGCGAAAGGGTTTCTGAAAATGCATGTACACCAATCTACTGCATCTCCATTGTCTACACTACATGTAATTTCTTCAAAAAATTGCAGTACAGATAGTCAGACAGGATTCTCCTTTCAGGAAACCGTGCTGGCTTTGGCCTATCTTTCCGTGTGCCTCCAGGTACTCCACAGACTTGGCTGGTGTTGCTGCTGCAGCTCTCCTCTGAAAGGCTGCATTTCCCGTGGATTAAATTTCCCTCTATCTGTTTCACCAGTGCTCGAAATAGATACTTTTTGCTTCCCCATCTGCCAGGTCAGGTCCATGTCTTCTTTGCCCACTGGGCAACCCAGGCAGTGCCCACTTTACAGTCCTACGGTTGGAGAAGTGGCACGGTAGCCTGAACCCACAATCGACGTTTCATGAACAGATATTTCCTCAGATTTCAAAATGATCTATGAAAACTGCCCAACATCAGTTTTAAAAGCTTGGCTTGGTGAGAAAAGGCAGAGGGTGGTAGTGAGGGCTTGTCATTCTAGTCGGAGGTTTCTGACAGGTGGCATTCACAGGGATTGGTCCCAGTACTCCCGCTTGTCATAACAGCACAAGACCACAAGATACGGAAGCAGAATTAGTCCATTCGGGCCATCAATTCTGCTCCGACATTCCATCATGGCTGGTGCAAATTTCTTCTCAGTCCCAGTACCCTGCCTCATTCCTGTATTTTTCATACCTTGACCCAACAAGAATCTACCAATCTCTGCCTTAAATGTACATCGGCCATCGCCGCCGCAGCTGCTTGTGCCAACAAATTCCATTGACTCGCCACTCTCTGGCTAAAGATATTCCTGCTCAACACTATTCCAGAAAGAAGCCTCTATTCTGAGACGGTGTCCTCTGGTCATAGACCCTCCCACCGTAAGAAACATCCCTTCGATATGCACTGTGTCAAGGTCTTTCACCATTCGATAGGTTTCAAAGACGTCATCGTTCATTCTTCGGAAAATCAGTGAACACAATCCCAAAGCCAGCAGACGTTCTTCATACGATAAACCGTCCAATCCTGGAACCATTTACCTCAACCTCTTTTGAAACCTCTCCATTCTTTCCAAGGTACCCCATGCGAGGCTTATTGAGAAAATACAGAGACCGGGATCAAAGGGGACATTGCCTTGTGGATCCAGAACTGGCTTGCCCACAGAAGGTAAAGAGTGGTTTTAGTCGGGTTATGTTCTGCATGGAGGTCGTTGACTAGTGGTGTGCCTCAGGGATCTTTTCTGGGAACCTTAATCTTCGTGATTTTTAGAAATGACCTGTATGAAGAAGTAGAAGAATGGGTTAGTAAATTTATTGATGACACAAAGGCTGGGAGTTGAGTGCTGTGGATAGTGTTGCGGGATGTCAGAGATTACAGAGGGACATTGATAGGTTGCAAAACTGGGCTGAGAAGTGGCAGATGGAGTTCAACACAGATAAGTGTGAGGAGGTTAATTTTGGAAGGGCCAATATGATGGAAGATTATAGTATTAATGTTAAGACTCTTGGCAGTGTCGAGCATCAAAGAGATCTTTTGGTCCGAGTCCATGGGACACTCAAGGCTGCTATGCAGGTTGAAACTGTGGTTAAGAAGGCATACGGTGCATTGGCCTTAATCAATCATGGAATTGAATTTAGGAGCAGAGAGGTAATCTTGAAGCTATATAGGACCCTGGTTAGACCTCACTTCGAGTACTGTGCTCAGTCCTGGTTGCCTCACTACAGGAAGGTTATGGAAACCATAGAAAGGGTGCAGAAGAATTTACAAGGATGTTGACTGGATTCTGAGAATAAGTTGAGTGAACTCAGCCTTTTCTCCCTGGAGCGACGGAGGATGAGAGGTGACCTGATATTGGTGTATATGATGATGAGAGGCATTGATCGTGTCGATAGTTTGGTGCTTTTTTTCCGAGGACTGAAATGACTAAAACGAGAGAGTTGTTTACGCAGAGAGTGCGTGGAATCGGCTGCCGGCAGCGGGCTGTGGAGGCGTAAACGATAGCGACTTTGAGAGACTCCTGGATAGGTGCATGGAGGTTAGAAAAATAGAGGACTATGGTTAACCCTAGGCAATTTCGAGAGTGAGGAAATTTTCGGCACAGCTTTGTGCGCCGAAGGGCCTGTGTTGTGCTGCTGGCTTGCTATGTTTTTTTTTATGGGAATGGGTACATAACAGCTCACCAGTGCTTTACAAAGGCTCAACATTACATCCTTGCTTTTACAATCTATTCTTCTTTAAATGACATCGCATTTGACTTCCTTACTAGTGACTCGACCTGTAACTTAACCTTTAGAGAATCCAGCACAAGCACGCCTGTGTCCCTTTGCGTCTTAGTTTGGTTGTATTTTATTTTCAAAATGATACTCTTCTGTCATTTTATCACCCAAAATGAATAACCATGCGCTTCCCGACACTGTATTCTATCTGCAATGTCTTTGCTCATTCCCCCAATCTGGCTAACTCCTCCTGCACCCTCCCTCCTTCCTTTCCGCTACCTGTTTTAACATGTATCTTCCTATTGTTTGCAGAGCCATGCCTCCACCATCAAAGTCTTTGACATAAAACATGACAAGAAGCGATCAGTCCAGAATTAGAATCTGGTTTGCTATGACTGATAGATGTTGTGAAATTTCCAGTTTGGTGGCAGCAATATAGTGCAAGAAATACAAAGTGCTGCGTTACAAGATACATGGGTAAATGGATTGATAGATGGAGCTTTCGATAGGTCGTCTGGTTCCTTGCATTAAAATAAATAAAATAAATGGAGTTTGGTCTCCCAGTCTTTCCACATCCCCTGCCTCTCCGGTATGCTGAGCATTCTAACTTGAACATGCATGTTTGCCACAATTTCCCTATTTGACACACCACTGTATTGAAACATAGAAACATAGAAAATAGTTGCAGGAGTAGACCATTCGGCCCTTCGAGCCTGCCCCGACATTCAGTATGATTATGGCTGATCATCAAACTCAGAACCCTGTACCTGCTTTCTCTCCATACCCCCTGATCCCTGTAGCCACGAGGGCCATATCTAACCTCCTCTTAAATATAGCCAATGAACCGGCCTCAACTGTTTCCTGTGGCAGAGAGTTCCACAAGTTCTCGACTCTCTGTGTAAAGAAATTTTTCCTCATCTCGGACCTAAAAGGCTTCCCCTTTATCCTTAAACTGTGACACCTCGTTCTGTTCTTCCCCAACATCGGAAACAATCTTCCTGCATCTAGCCTGTCCAATCCCTTTAGAATTTTTCCTTTCAATAAGATCCCACCACAGTCTTCTAAATTACTGTGAGTATAATCCTAGTCGATCCATTCTCTCTTCATATGAAAGTCCTGCCATCCCAGGAATCAATCTTGTGAACCTTTTTTTTACACTGTCTATGGCAAGAATGTCTTTCCTCAGATTTGGGGACCAAAACTCTACACTCTAGGAAACCAAAACTCTAGGTGCAGACTCACCAAGGCCTTGTAGAACTGCAGTAGAACCTCCCTGCTCCTGTACTCAAATCCTTTTGCTATGAATGCCAACATACCATTTGCCGTTTTCACCGCCTGCTGTACCTAATGCCCACCCACAATGCCTGGTGTACAATGATACCCAGGTCTCGTTGCGCCTCCCCTTTTCCTAATCGGCCACCGTTCAGATAATAATCTGTTTTCATGTTCTTGCAACCAACGTGGCTAACCTCACATTTATCCACATTAAATTGCATCTGCCATGAATTTGCCCACTCACCTAACCTATCCAAGTCACGCTGCATCCTCTTAGCATCCTCCTCACAGCTAACACCGCCGCCCAACTTCGTGTCATCGGCAAACTTGGAGGTGCTGCAGTTAATTGCTTTTAATGAATTGTGCTGGCATTGGCGAGCGTCCTGTGGCTTTTCACAAGCATGATTTCAGTAATGAAATGGTTATCGAACGGGGACCGTTTGATGGCTCTGGGTTTGTGGTCACTGGAGTTTAGAAGGATGGGGAGAGATTTCACTGAAACCTTTCGAATGCTGAGAAGGCGAAAGTAAGTAGATGTGGAAAGGATTCCAATGGTGGGAGAGTCCAGTACAGGACGCCACAGCCTCAGGATATAGTGGCATCCATTTAAAACAGAGATGCAGAGAAATTTCCCCAGCCAGAGGTTGGTGAATTTGTGGAATTTGTTGTCATGTGCAGCTGTGGAGTCAAGTTGGGTGTATTCAAAGCTGAGATTGATAGGTTCTTGATTGGACATTATTGAATGGAATTTAAAACCCAATGTGGCATGAGGCACAGTAGAGGAGAGTTTTAATGTTCTATGCTATGTGGCTTTAATCACAGAATTATTCCGAGATAGTGGTACCCACCAGAGAAGTTTCAATTGATTGCTGCAATGGTAGGGCACGTGATTATTTGACGATTTTCCCAATAAAAGGTAAGGCGTTGTCTTTAATAACACCAGCTGTTGGTCATCCTGTAAGTACAACGATTCAATTGTTGCAAAGTTTAGAATATGTAGAGGAGGGAGCGCGTAAACAAGTACGACAGTTAGATAAGCAGACGGAGATAGGGGAAACCTATGCATCACGTCATGTCATTGCTTAGAGCCAGGGTACTGGAAGAGCTTGTTACAAGGAGGCGTTGGGAACGTACAGAAATACAAGACACAGACACTGCAGTGGTCTGAACAAGACTATGTTTATTAATAATACTAGGGAAGTCAAGGACGAGAACAAAATATCAACCCGGACGTGAACGTAAAATTAAAAAAAAGACGGAAAATCTGGACTAGGACTTGGGACTTGGATTTGACTGAGTACACGGGTCTTGGCAGGGACTAGGTACCCGGGGCTTGACTTGGCACTTGATTTAGAACTCGAGCTTGGCTTGACTTGGAACTCGGACTCAAGCTCAGACTCAGACTTGACTAGACCTGGACTCTTCTTGGACACAGAGCCCGGACATAACCGTGGACAGACACAGAGCCGGGACTCTTCTCAGAAACAGGACACAGCCGTGACTATCTTGGAACCAGGACACAGAGCCGCATATCTTCCTCGACACAGGGCCGGGAGCCTTCTTGACAAAGGGACTGGACCCTACTAAGACAGAGGGCACTGATGCACCCTGGAGTCCACGATACTCAGTAGCTCCAGTAATGGTCCCGACTTACCGCACTGGCTGAGGTCACGTGTTTCTGCTAACGAGCACTCGGTGTGGGTTTTTGATGCCGAGCTTCCTGGAATAAGTTTCTAGTGCCGAGTTTCTTGGTGTGGGGTTCTGACAGAGATTCTGACCGGGACCGTCCAGCCAAGAAATAGCCGGATCCATGAGCTATTTATGTTGCAAGCTCGAAATGAGGATCAGCTACCTCAACTAATGCGCCCAACGGCACGAGGGAAAACAGAAACAACCGTAATACGGAATCCACAGACCGGACCGTGAACAGGAATGTGGAATTTGAATGTGGAATTCAGGGACAGCACCGTGACAGAACAGGTAGGAGGGGTTCCCGCCCCACCCTCTGTGCAAAGTGTATTTACTGTCTGTAGCAGCAGGAAAGGGAGATGGTTTAGTGGGAAGCGTCGTTCTTCAGGTCTACGGCAGCTAACGGTTCCTTTTGCCCTCTGCTGGAGCCATATTCAGCGCATTCCACTCAATGATCCCTGCAAGGGATATCCGCTAATGCTCGCCAGCAGTGGGAATCCGGGGGTAGGGCGGAGAGGTTTGGCTAGTACACTCGCCCTCATCGCTTGCATCCCTCTTCCCTGTAAATTTGCACGTAAAAGTTCTTAAATGCAGAGAGACTTCAGGGGTGGCCACACGCGTGAGTATGCTGTTGTGTGTTTGTGTGTGAGAGGCCTTTAAGAGATTCTGTGAATGTGTTGGGTCACGCCCAGTTACTTTTCTTCTTGGTTGTTCTCTGATAAGTCCTGTTTCTCAGTGAGAAATTAACTGACTGATTTAAGTTGTTGCAGCTCCATAGGAAGCTCTAACGAAGAGGAAGACAGCCCCAGCTTCGAGATTTCTGTTTTGTGTTTAATCTCTTGCTTTGCTTCTTGTTTCCGTGGACAAATTGCTGATGGATAACTCATTTTGTCTTTCTGATCATATGAAATTTGAGTTGAAATTTGGTAGAAATTTGTGCAACTTTATGCCGGACATGAGATGCCATTTCTCAGAGGGCATTAGGCACTTGTGAGCAATTCTAGTAATTTTATTGTTTTCGTGATTTTAGAATACTCAGGAAAGAGTGCATTTGTTTTTCTCTGCGTTACTGATCGACAAAGTGGTGAAAGCTAATTTGTGGAGAGAGATCCTGTTCTGCATTCCTGTTCGAACTTACACACTGGACCAACGTGTCAGATTGCTGAATTTGTAGAAAGACACCGTACTACACCACAGAAGGGATGCCACTGATATCCATTAGTTTGACTACAAAGGAAAGAGCCATGGGGGGAATAATCTGTTTTCTTGTGTTTTGGGGGTGCTGGGAGGGAAGGTCCTGATTTCCCCATCTGACAGATTGTTGATGTTGGTGATGTGCTGAGCACAGGTACAAGGTGCAAAGTGGATGGCGAGTGCAAGTAGGCGCAGTATCCTGGGACTGCAGTGTCTGTGCCAAATGTTGTTGTAAAATTGGGCACTTGTTGGATGCATAACGGCACACACTGCATCTGCAGTTCCTAAGCCTACCTATTGTTCCCACAAGGTGGTGCAGTTGATCTTCGGTGTCGTATGTATACCACCCCAGTGCACCTTGCCCATGGTGGTCTGGAAGAGAACTATTACAAAGGGACTTTTGAATGACAGCATTTCTCAGCCCGATATGGCCAGCCTGTCGCAGGAACTAATTCCTCGAATACCTGCTCACAAAGAAAGGTGGCCCCTGTACTGTTATTGGTCAAGAATGCTGCACCTGTATTCCTGATGGGTTGGAGAACATCACTCACTTTGTTGATCATATCTTAGAGTCAGTTTATAACGTTAAGTGGGGAAACCAGTTCATTGGCTATTTCACTCCGGTTGGGGCTGGTGGCCGTGTGGGGCAAAGGAAGGAGATGTCGGTGGTGGGGGGAGGTTCATTCTTCAGTACCACGCAGATGACCGTTCCTTTTGTTCTCGCAAGATTCGTCGCATTCCACTCAGTGCTTCCTGCAAGGGATACCCGCTAACACTGTGTGTGTGTGTGTGTGTGTGTGTGTGTGTGTGTGTGTGTGTGTGTGTGTGTGTGTGTGTGTGTGTGTGTGTGTGTGTGTCTGTGTGTGTGTGTGTGTGTGTGTGTGTGTGTGTGTGTCCTTTCAAGGACTCTGTCAACATGCTGGGACCCAACTATTTTCTTTCTCTTTATCCGTTGTTCTCCGATAAGTGCTAATTCTTTGTGAGAAATTAATTCTCTGTATTAAGTTATTGCAGCTCTATAGGATGTTCTACGGAAGTAGGGTATAACGCGGGCTTTGTGGTGTGCGTTTTATGTTTAAAAGACCCTCGATCCTTTAAAACCTGGTTTTGCCCTTGATACGTTGATTGGAACGTATTGCCCCGACACGTCACGGCGTTCCTTCACTGCGTCTCTTCTCATTTCCCAACTTCCCTTTCTGCCTATGTAACCGTGGGTTCACTTTCCGAAGGTTTCCCCTTTCTTTACACTCCAGCCTAAAATGAGCCTTTCAAGGCACCCCGTTCAACAGCACCACACTGATTAGTACATCGCATCGGTGGGTCCGGCTCCCTATCCGCTTTCCATGCTTGGTGCCGATAACAACCCGGACACCTCAGCTCTAAAATCGGCCACGATCTCCTGTAACACGCCTGTTTGTGGGATATCAGGGGTCACTCCAACAACGGAGGCTACGACCAAGGAAGGTGCACTTTGATGGAGTCTCCCCGCTCCTCCATCAAATTTCCTCTTCACTTATGTCTCTGAACAGCTGAACAAACTAGAAAACCTAAATTCGCCATAAGCTACATTGGCCTTTCCATCGCGGGAGAAACGTATTGTAGTATTTGGACGTAGCGCGCGGCAGTAGTCAAAGGGTTCTCTATCTTTAAGTATCTCATTAGCTCAGCAGCCGGACCTCTCAGACTATCCAGCAGTCTCTTTATTTTTCACATTGTCAGTGCACTGCCACTCACCCAGCATCTGAGATGTCTGGTCTCCTCAAGTCCCATATTCGTCCTCCCCATCGGGGGTGGGCTTCATTCCTGAGAACATTCCCAGTGTTCTCTATCCGGGACTGTTCGCTGGTGCACTTGTCCATTTATTCGCCAAGGATGAATGCACAGTCCAGTCCTGCCAGATCCGTGAGAATGGAATGTCTCTTTCAAAAATCATATTCGCATATCCACAGTTGACTCCCTCACCTTGGCTTGTTTGAATCAGATTCCCGCCCGGATCAAATCCTACGACCCTTCATCTGACCTGACTCTTCATCTCCCGCAGAACAAAGGCAGAGACCACAATCGGTGTCAGGCAGAAGAAACACCCGCTTTCCCAGCCTTTTCTCCGGATTGGATGGCCAACGTTGCTAAGCACCCCTTATCTCGGACAATAACCTAAACACCGTTAGCAGTGAACTCTTTACTAGAGCCTAGCAATTCCTTTAACCACACGTTAATAATAAATACACTTTTAATTTTGAACATCGATTTTGCTATATCTTTAGGCTGGAGGGATCTACTTTGTGAAACGTATTAATGTTGCAGGATAATCGAATCGGCATGTGGGGTTGTCAGCGGGCTTGCGGGTGCCCGCGGATTTGTGGATTAGGGGCATACATAGATTTTTGGGGGTGCACACAGATTTTTGGCTGTCAGAGGTTGTTGGGCAGAAGTGAGAAAAATCTAAAGCTGTCTTGATTCATAGAAATCTGTAAAGTAAAGGGATATTGGATGTTGAATTTCGTTCTTCCTGTTAAGTAAATATCAGAAAACTGCTTTATGAACTTTAGTAAATGTGCATTTCGGAGCGTATGCAGATTTCTGTATACGGACTTAATGGCGTGCACAGATTTAGGAGTGTATCGGGAAATATGTGTGCACAGGGATTTAGTGATCCGTCCGGATTTGAGGTTGCAAACGCTTATGGGGCTGCGTGCGGATTTGAAGATCTAGGCAGCTTTAGGGTGCGTCTGTCGTTTCGGGTTGTGACGAATCTCGAAGTTTAATTTTCATTTATGGAGACTTTAAAAATAACGGCATCTCAAATACAAAGGCACTTCAATCTTGTGAAGACAGATATTTTGTGAACTGTTTCAAATGATTCTTTCTTTGGGATAATGATCATGAAATCTTCATATGTGTTGGTGATGTGCCTGGATTTGGGAATGTCTGTAGATTTTGTATCGTCACGAATCTGAAGTTTGCTTCATTTAGAGGTACTTTTTGGGTTGTATTGGGTGTTAAGTATGCGTAGCACCTCGCGTGGGGGAAAGTGTCGCGTCTTCTTCAGGCGGTTTATCCACCTTTGGTCCACACCTGGCACTCAGCTCTCACCTGTGGCTCCCCGTAGCTGTTTGCATGCGACAGCGGCCACACCCCGGGCAACGGCCTCGACGACCGACTAAACCAGGTGAGGGTAGCCGACGGGTGTCAGTGAGATAGGGAATTGTCTATCCCAGCATGTGAAGGTAGACTCCGGTGAATTGAGCGGACTAGTCCAATGGAAGATCCAACCGTCAAGAAGGCGGTCTCTGCAAGCGTTGTGAAACGCGTAGAGCACAACAAGACAAAGAAGATTTCCTGGTTATCCACTGCGCCCAGTCCCATCTCCAGCCGTCTAGACTCTTGCATTGCCACTGGATCCAGATGGGACTTGGGAAGAGAGACTGAGGCCGACGCTGCGCAACTCTCCCTAACTGAAATCCAAATAAAGCTCTCGTATCGACACCAACATCAGCCGGCTGGTGGCGCAGTGGCATCAGCGTTGGACTGGGGGCGAGACGTCCTGAGTTCGAATCCGGTAGGCTTCCTTGCACGTTCTCTCTGGGTTGACTAGCAACTCGACCTCGTAAGAAGTACTTAATGGTCTCGAGGTCTTCGTCGATCACGATGGACGAATCTTATGGCACTTTTTAAATAAATGAACTATCAATTTTCAACTCTGTTAACTGTGTTTTAGTTGGAAGTAGCTATTTATTGAACTACAGTATTTGCAATTGTTCTTCCGCTGGGATGATCTAACGTGTATATGGGGATTGATAGCCGATTCGGAGTGCACAAGTATTTAGCGATGCGCACGGATTTGTGGTTGTTGGTGGATTTAGAGAAATGACAAATAGCAAGGCTGTTTCTGTTACAGAATCTATAGTAATGAATGCTCTATGAGAGTCAGATTTATTATCACCGGCATGTGTCGTAAAATTTGCTTAGCAGCAGCAGTTCAATAGAATATATAATATAGAGGAATATTTATATAAAGTACAGTATTTGTATATTGAATATATTTAAAAATGTGCAAAAACAGAAATAGTTTATATTGTTACGGCTCAGCAACAATGAATATAGAATTGAGAAAGGTTTTTTATAACAAATAAAATATTTATTAAACAATGGTTGTATCTCAGCAGATTGACAGATGTCATTTGAACCATGCTCAGCCACACAGTCATTGGTATAGAGAGAATAGAGCGGTGGGCTGAAATAATTTATAATGCATGTGGGTGTATGAACGTGAGGGTGCGCACTGCTTTGGGGAATGCGCCGATTTAGATCTGTGTCGGCCAATATGGGGAAGTTTACGGATTTCGGGTTTCTCACAGAGCTGCTGCATTATAAATACGTTTGTAATAAATGTGCTTTCAAATTTGAACTGTTGTTGTCCTTAATGTTTGAGGCAGCAATTTCGTGAATTGCTTGAAATGATCCTTGTTCTGGAATACACTACTGTTCACGTGGGAATGTCAGCGGGTTTAGATTTTGGGGTGTGCACAGATCTAGGGGTGTGTTATCGAATACAGGGGTGCACACGGATTTAGTGATATGCGGGGATCTAGCGGAGTGTTGCAGAGTATGGGTTGTTCAGCTGTTAAGAACTACACACAGAACTGAACTGCGGATCTGGATTTGCAAACGAATATACGGCTGCGTGCGGATTTCTATGGTCGAGGTAGCCATTTTCAGAACTGTTTGAAATTATCATCGCTCTTGGATAATTTAATGTGCGTAGGGGTTGTCACCGGGTTTGGAATGCGCACTGATTTCGGGATTGCGCATATTTAGCGGTGTGTCGTCAAAAATGGAGTGTACACGGTTTTGCGGGTGCACATGGATTTGGGGAATCGTAAAGACTTGTGGGTGTTTTCTCGAATATTCAGTGTGGCGTATGGATTAGCGTCATCTCCAACTTCAAAATGTTGGGTGTGATACAAGCACGGCTTTAAGATTTTGTTGCGCTGCTTTATAATCGTCGTCTGTTACGTCTTTACTGGTTAAAATGAGCCAACTACAATTACGGAGATTGCAATTGATGCTAACGTACTGGATTATTTCGAGGGGACAAATAATTGGTTATACTGTATAAATTGTGTTAGAGGACTATTAGTCAGTTCACAGGAAGAGTTTTTTTAGATTCAGGTGGCTGAGATCTTATCACGCTGGGAAGATGGGATTGTTGGATTATGTAATATGCCCCTCTGTCCCACAATCAGAAACCCCACCTTGTTCTGCCTAAGATTTGTTGAGATTAGGTCACAATAGTTTAATAAAGACTAAGAGTTCTCTTGTGAATGAGAGTCTGTTGGTTCATCAGTATATTTAGGAAAATTATTATGACATTGCTGCAGAAAAATATCCGAAGATAATTTAACTGGGAATGCTGGTGTGGCTGTTTTCGTGACTGAATTACAGGTAACGATAAAGAAACAACTTACCAGCTTTTTATCAATATATAATGTCGAACATCTGCCATCATTTTGGGCTTTTCAGTGAGTAGAGGAAATCTCTCCACGCAATGTTGTAATTTGTTCAGATTCCTTTTCGGTGTTCATGAGGCTTAAACAAGGTTATTCTAACGTTCGGTTAGATTTATTGTTGGAAACTCATCAAACATTATTTAATAACCAAAGTATTGGTTTACGTACACCACTTATGGGTCCCTGCACATAGAGGTTTAACGAAAGCTGTTAAAATTTCAACTGTGGATGAAGATCTTCCCCCTAGAAAATCAGAAGCTAAGGGGTTGGTGGGATTAAGAATTATGGAAAGACTGTGGGATAATGGCCATAAAAGGAGACACTTTTACAGAATACATAACTGATAGGTTTATTTGGGGAAGGGAAGGAATTATATTTAGACGACTTAGAATTGAGGATATTATGCTGAATTCTTCCTTAAGTCATGTTGGAAAACCTGATTCTAGTCGTGTAGGTTTTGTCATTGTGAAACATTTATTTATAAACTGTTCCAGGGTAAAGCATGCCCTGTAGAAATAAATCAAATTGCAATCGTTGGGGGTGGCATTTTTCATTTAAAAACTTTCTCAAGTTATAGGAGTGACTTTAATTTAATTCTTGTTATTATGTTCCATTGCGGACAATCTATGTGGCTTTTGGAGATGATTTAGCATTCATTTGAAATAAAAGAAGTATAGAGGGTCTTATTTTCCAATTCTCTACAACACACCAGTCCTGTTGATCACAGGGAATGCGCCTTTAAATTGTACTGTTAATCTCCATTTTACCAAAAAACAAAGAAACATAGAAATCCTAGAAAACAATACAGGCCAAAAATGTCCTTACGGTAGAAATTACCCAGGGTTCCCATTGCCCTATATTTTTCTAAGCTCCACCAACCTGTCCAGGACTCTCTTAAAAATCCTATCCTATCCGCCACCACCACCGACCCCGGCCCATTTCTTTACCATCTTCACTTTAGCCAATTATTCGAGGGTAAGGCGGAGACTGGTGTGATTGAGAATGGATTGGGAAAGCAGCATGAGCAATGTGACCATCGGCAACCAGCAATGTGAGAATCCGCCGGGGAATAACACCCCGGAGATCCGGCGGTGAATGTGAGGATCTGGAGCCCGTACTGGAGAAACCGCAGCCTCCTCTGGTTTGTGGCCAGGAAGCGGCTTCATTAGAAACGAAGCACCGAGGTGAACGGATATTTCACCGCGCTGATCAGCTGCTCCCTAAATTTTGACTGAGTCACTCCGTAAATAAATGTGTTCGTGCAGCAGCTGAAATCCCTCAGCAAATACCCGACATAATAGAAGATCCATTCAGAATCATTGAAATTGTATCCTTTTCCTGATACCTGATAATATATGGCATTTACAAAGTATGTCATCCACAGGAGGATGAAGCTGCCGGAGAGGGTGAAGAGTAAAACGACAGACCTCCTCCTGCTCTCCATCTCCGGGTCACTGCGGTTCTCCCCCTTGCTCTGACCCTTCAGCCCCTTACGGACCCGACTGGCCACTAAAATGTGTCTGACTGTCAGAGCGTTGAGCAGCAGGATCCCAGCGAAAGGGATGAACGGAGTCAAAATCGTATCGAGCCAATCATATCCTACCCACCCGCGGTCAGTGAAATAACTGTCCATGAGCTTACAGAACCACGGCATATTGTCGATGATTACTCTGGGTTCCTGCGTGAAGTATCGGGGAACGTGTCTCTGACAGGACAGTACGCCGATTGTTGTTAGAACCACAGTTGCAGTTTTCCCTGTGCAATATTTTGTTTTCAGCTTCTGGCAGCAAATGGCGACAAAACGATCAAAGGTGAAAGAGACGGTGAACCAGACAGAGCAGTCTGTGGTTGAGAACGACAGTACTTCTATAACACTGCACACCGGGGTGATGCCCAGAAAACTCCTCGGGAAGTAGTACGATCTGATTTGATAGAAAATGACGTTCATGACAATGGTCATTAGATCCGCCACTGCCATGGCCACCAGATAGCGAGTGGTGCAGGTAGAGAGTCCGCACTTTCCCCGTGACAGGATTACAATCGCCATTAAATTCACTGTAGAAAGAGAGAACAGACACGGGGCATTACTGAACACATTGCCCAGGAGTGAATACTGGATCGGGTTTCAGCTAAAGATCGGGAGGGCTAGAATATGTGAACGGCTGCTAATCTAACATCAAACTCGTGTCCAACTGTCTCTGACCTGCCATCTACAGTGTAACGGTATGACGTCTGGGTGGGCAATCGTCGGAGATATAAGCGAGCTGCATGAACAACAACAACGATCGGTGCTAATTCCGATTCCAGTCGCTGATGGAATCGGTTCAGATTTAACCGTAACTGACTAGGCCTCTGGAAACTCAGCATCTGATTTGGCCGAGAAGTGATACAGAAATACATACAAAATACTGGAGGAACTCAGCATGCCAGCAGTATCCACGGAATTGAATAAACTCCCTTTTCGGGCGAGATCCTTCTTCCAGTCGAAGAGGTGTCCCCATTTATGACGGGTTGCAGAGGAAAAGCAGGGCAACTTTGTAATCAGAGGTTGACACGCTTCATTAATGGATTTATTCTACAACACAGTTCAATTCAAAAACACTCGTCAGCGGATCTGCGGCCACTGGTTCGGGTGATCAGACCCAATAAATTGACCAACAGGCAGTGGGATCCGACTGTGACAGACTTCACTGGAAGACGTGGAGCACAGGACAAGAGGATCACTCTGATCAATAACACAGAAACAGTGAACTTCACAACGTAAGCCCATCCCAGTCTCACCGTCGCGGAGAGCAACCTGTCCCCAGCACTGGCACAATTACGGGCAAAGTCCCATGTGAACTGGGCTCCGACATATATTCCCGGAGAGCTGCCTGTTCCCAGCTCTGGCACAGTTCTGCACAATGTCCAATTAAAACTGCGTTCAGACACCCCTTTCCCAGGACTGCCTGGGTTACATCTGGACAAGGTGTAATTAAGAGGAAAAACAACTTGCGAGTCGATCTGGTGAGTTAGAGGAGAGACAGAGGTGTCTCTCCGCTTGTCATTAAACATGAAAAATCAGAATGTTGAACTGACAGGATCGATATCTCCGACGGATATTTGTTCAATGATCATCAAGTTGGAAGCTTTTAAAACGATCATTGACTTATTTACACGGATTGACACTCAGACATACCAAACATGAATCGCTCTGTTCACTCACCAGGAACTCCAATGATGGCAATGAAGGCGTACAATACTTTCTCCACACTGATGTACCGATCCAACATTGCAGACAATTTCTCTGTCAAGTGTTTTGTTCCCGTGTGCTGCAGGCGATATCTCTGAATGAAATGTCGAAGCAGCACCTGCCTGGGGATTTTAATACCATTTAGCGCCTCCACAGGGACAGATTTCAAGTGGTTGGGGGTTATGATTGGTGAAAGGTGACTGAACATTCAGAGGTGTCTCATCAATTAAAAGTGCTTCCACTGTAAATATGTACTTTATAAAAAACAGTTGTGTGACATAGGTATTGTCTTGTAGCTTGTGAAATTGCGTTGAATCATGTACTGTTACCATTCTCCTCAAACTTCTGATGTAGTTCGTGTTTGTTAGACTTTACCGAGAGGGTCCCCAAGAAAATGTCTGTTTGTGATGTGGAATAAATACTATCATATCGAGAAAAGCTTTCAATGTTTACAGTAACTTAATCACAGGCAGAACATTCGGGGGCTCGTTCAATACCCATCCCTAAACCTAACACATGACCAGCAAACTCAGAGTACAGTGGGTGGGGGGTATGATTTAATTATGGGAAAGAAGACAGCTGAAAGCTGGAGTAGCGGATTAGAAAGTGTGTGTGTGTGTCTGTCTGCCTATATGTCTTAGTGTGTGTCAGTGTGTTTCTATGCCTGTGTGTGGGTAAACCCATTGTCTCTGCCTGACCCTAAATGATCATACACGTGTTAATCTCCAATTCAGTTCAGCCCTCTTGGTTGAATCCCATCCCGTCCACCTCCGCAAACTGCACATACTCTCGAACTCTCATTTAAAACACTTCACAAAATAGCTCCTTGAACCATAAAAAGCAAGGACAGAGGTCAAAATTCAGATTGCTTTTATTGCTATTGGATGTACTCGTCACATCTCTATTTCAGCAGACACCCCCACATACAGTTTAGATTATCCTGGAGCAAGAACCATTTCACAGTTCACAAAATGGCTGTCTCCATTTGAAAAAAAATGCAAGAACCGATGTCAAAGTTCATATTGCATTTATTATTAAAGTGTGGAAAACGGAACTAACTTGAGATTCCACACATCTACAAATTCACGGGCTTTCCCAAGTCAGTGTTCACCTCCGAACCGACAAAACACCCAATTCCGTGTATATCAGTGTATAGCTACAAATTTGTTCTGACCAGCAATCCCACATTCAACCGTCAAATCAGTGTGTACCCCCAAAGCAAAATCCCAGTGCAATTACACATTGGCTGACATCTGCAAGGCAGCAACCGCCGCCAAATCCGTATGCGCCCCCAAATTCATCGAGAAAGCCCCAAGTAGTGGGTGCCCCCAAAATCAACCGCAGCCCCATATTCGCCAAAACATCCCTAAATCTGCACAATCCTCAAATCTGTGTGCACCACAAAATCCACCTACATACCCTGATCTGTGTGCACCCCAGATCCGCTGACTCCCGTCATGCGCATTAGATTATCCCATTGTATGAATCATTTCAAATAATAACTCCCTCAACCATAAATCAAATAGCAAAAACATAATTCAAGTGCATTTCTTATTAAACTATCTATAAACAACCTTGAAATTAGTCACACCCCCAAATCCAGTCCAAATCCATGTGCACCCCCAAATACGCCGACACATCCAAATCTGTGCGCAGCTCGAAATCCATGTGCACTCGCAGATCACCGTGCACCCCCACAAGCACATGAGTCCCTTAAAGCAGCGTGGAACCCGAAATTCACCGACACTACGAAATCCGTGTGCCCCCTGTATTCCCTGACACGCCTTGAATTACGCGCCCTTCTGCAACAGAACGTGCAGCCCCATTTCCATGTGCACCCCTAAACCCGCTGACAACCCCACAAGCACATTAGGTTATCCCCGAGCAAGAATCATTTCAAACAGTTCACAAAATAACTTTCTCCATCTTAAAAAGTTCAGATTTCAAAATGCATTCAGTATTAAACTCTCTATGCGTGTCTGCATTTCTGTGTGTTTAGATGCGCCCGCGTGTGTTTCTGTCCGTCTTTCCATGTGTCTCAGTATGTTTGTGTCAGAGACCAGCGAGCGGACAGCGCTCGATCTTGGTCGTGACGGCCTGGTGACTCAGAACACTTGGCTTGTGTGGAAAAAATACCCTTCAGGACACCAGATGGATGTGTGTATAGTGGTTCAGGGAACTATATAGCATTGATTCGTTTAGAAGCAACACAGCCATGGCATGAGAGAAATTATGAATCGTGGAGATGTCGGACAGTCACAACTCAATACAGTCGAGGACGTTGAGCAGGGAAGGAAGGGTGAACATGTGAGGAGCGTTTGATGGCTCCGGGCCTGTACTCGCCGAGTTTAGGAAAAGAATGGAGAAATCAAACCGAAACCAATGGAAAATTGAATGCTGACTGAACACAGAGGAGACCGGGGAAGGGAGATGGGAAAGTGTGTGTGTGTGTGTGTGTGTGTGTGTGTGTGTGTGTGTGTGTGTGTGTGTGTGTGTGTGTGTGTGTGTGTGTGTGTGTGTGTGTGTGTGTGTGTGTGTGTGTGTGTGTGTGTGTGTGTCTATGTCTGTATTCTCTTCAACAACTTTAACATCCCTGTCCCTGATCGCCTCATTTTAACCATGGATGTCAAGTACATCTTCACTTCTATCGCTCAGCAGAAGGCCTTAAATCACACTACTTTTTTGCCGACCACGGACCCAATCAATTCCCTTTCATCTATTCTTATTTGGAGTCGGAAAGCACTATAACAAAGAAACAAAATATGTTTGCCCATTTAGTCCGTACCGCATTGTTATTCTGCCGAGTCCTATAACAGCGCCTGGCACATGACCCTCAGTACTCCTCCTATCCATGTAAATATCCAAACTTTTCTGCAGTGAAGTCCATATCGTGCGCTGACAGCTCTTCCCACACACTTACCTCCCTCTGAGTGAAGTAATTCCCACTCAGGTTCCTCTTAAGTATTTCATCTTTCTCTCTTAAATTGCGATCTCCAGATCCCGTCTCACCCAAAGATCTCCGGTTATTTTCCTGCACGCCTGGGAATACATTCCTCACTTTTTCCTATAGCTCGGGTTCTCAAGCCCCAGCAAACATATTATAAATTTTGTCAGCCGTCTTTCAATGAGATTGATATTTTATTCCTGTAGGCAGGCAACAGAAAGTGCACACATAACTCCATATTATTACTCACCAACGTCTTATACAACATAAACAGAACATCCCAACTCCTGTACTCAGTACTTCTATTTATGAAGATCAATGTCCCAAAAGCCGTCTATATGACTCTGTCTATGTCTACTTGTAACACCACTTTCAATTAATTATCAATCTATGTTCCCAAATCCCTCGGTCCTCCCGACACCTCGGGACCCGGCTGCTCCCCTTGTCTTCATGGTCCCCCAAATCAGTTCAAACCCCCAACCCAATCCTTTGAATATCAAATAATACTTGATTATTTTCCAACGGTAAACCTGAACTACTGCGAGCATGACCTGTTTTAAGACTCTTCAAATCCGAAAGGGAATCTGAACAAATTACAACTTTACAGGGACAAATTTCCTCCACCCACTGTTATCCTACAATTTTACCAACCAATTTTGCTGTATATCCTGAAAAACGGTTTGTAGATCGTTTCTTTATCGTTGCCTACAATACGGCCACAAGAACCGCAACACCAACAACCCCAATTAAACTATAGTTTTATCCTACTGCAACATGCTTAAAATTTCACAATAATGTTCCTTATTATAATGACGTATCAACAGTTTTTCAGGCATAACAGAATCCGTAGACTTCAGTCAATCGTGTATCCTAAAATCAACTAAAGGAATTGTAAAAAAATTGTAAAAATTAAAAACGCTCTTCTTGTGATGTTCCCAACAGTCCTCCAACACACCTTTGACAGGATAATCATTTCTTGCCCCCCCCCCCCGAAAGTAGTCTAGCATGTCAACATTAAATTGAACGTCCAGAATTTCAATCAGTAAAACCGAATCCGGAGACGACCTTACTGCACCACAACACAATATAAAAACCTGTGCTTGTATCACAGCCAAACATTTTAAAGTTGAGAATGAAGCCGATCCATAAGCCACACCGACATAATCAAGAACAGATCTAATGAAACAAATACGAATAATCAACAGAGATTTTCGTGGAGTGCCCCAAGAATACCCACATAGACAACTGGGAATATTCATTGCTCCTTTATATTTATCAGTTATTTTATGATATGGTGCCTCCATGTCAACTTATTATCCATCCACATGACCGGAAACCTTATGACTAGACATACAATTTCGAATCATGTGCAGGTCTATTAACTCCGCTTATACCTTATCTTTCAGCTGCTGAAAGCTTAATTCCTGTCTATTTGCCGACTGTTCGACCTTATTAATTACTAATTGCATCCTATATACAGTAACATTGAACTTTCTAACTCTAATCCGTAAACGTCCAATAGCTACATGCAGTAATTTACACATCGCAGAACTTACCTTAGAAAACATATCGTTAATCATTAAATGAAATAATAAATGCTGCTTTGTAGGATCCCAAACTCTATCTCATAGAAACCCGAATATAACTTGCTCACCCGTACCAGCACAGGACGTCCAAATAAATGAAAAAAAAACACTCAGAAAAATAATTATACAATCACCCCTTAATCCTCATTTCCATAATATAATCAAAAGATCTTCCATCCGTAAATACCATCTGCCTTTTCAATATTTAAAATACAGCTATTACAATATCTATATTTATCTGTGCTTTTCTAATATCATCTTCCAAACATAAAAGTGAATCCAATGTCATTCTTCCTTTCTAACATGCTCTCTGATAAATCGCGAAATCACCTCTTCTATCCAAATTATTTTTCAGCCGCTCGGTGACCGTACGATTCCACAAGGACGGGCGTGTTTCTCCTTCGACGCCTCAGTGAGTTCTTTCCGGCGATGTTTTGTGGGAGCTGAGGAAAAGTGTTCTGGCAATTGTTATTTTTTTTTACACACAACAGCGTAGAAAAAAAAAATTACACTAAATTACAAAATACATAACATTTTGTAATGAACTTCTGCCAGAGAGCCCAGAGAGCGGATTTTCCAATCTCTCCTTATCCAGGCAGTATCCGGGTAAACCTCTTCTACGCACCATCCAAAACCTTCACAATTTTCCTGTAAAAAAAATTGCAGCACTTCAGATGCAATTCAATTTGAGATTTATGAAACTGTAACATACCCAGCCGAAACTGGAACGAAGCGCCTCGACTACTAAAAGCAGGTGGGCCCGACATCGCCTTTACCAGCCCATAACACTATTCATCCACTTTCAGGGACTTATGAACTGGGATCCTCCACACTTTTGGTGAATCTCCTCCGGTTGTCTCCTGCACCAAATAACTTTTGTATAGAATGCTAACCAGAACATTATGTAACATTTCAAGTGCATACCAGGTCAGGCACCATCTATTAAGAAGAATAGCATCGACATTTCCCTTACAGCATTGACTCTGGCCCTTCGGTCCTCGCCTTCCATACCGATCAGGTGTCAATGAAAATATTCCCTTCTCTCAGCGTTTGTCCTATCTCGTCTGCGACAGGATTTAGCTTGAATATGCATCTCAGCCATATTGGCATAGGGGATGAAGAGTCTTCTCCTGCTGTTTGAGCCTATAATTGAACCTTTCCTGTCCTGTACCTATCAACAATATCGATTAAATTTCTATAAGGACACGATTACTAAGGAGTTAGTGTTTGGTCTTTTAAACAGCAGAAAAGTGCATAAATCCCCAGTGTTAAGTGGAATATACTGCAAATTATTGAGGGGGGGGGATAACATTCCTGGGGACATAAAACCAATGTATTTGTGTTATCTTCAGCCACAAGCAAGATCACAGAAAAAAGATGGTAAATTTTATTCTATTATTTGAAAAGGGATTGGATAATCTTGGAAAATATTTGCTCACGTCGGGGATTAAGGAGAATCCTGGATGGGATTCCTGGTGCTTGGATGTAGAGTTAACGAGGACCACTCATATCCAGCTCTTCCAGTCTGTGATGTCCTGATTTCTATCCTGTTCCCATCGACCGGCACCGGGATTATAGCCTTTCATACCCCTCCCATCGATGTACCTATCCAACTGTCTCTTAAAAGTTGCAAATGAACCTTAATTCACCACTTCCTATGAAAACTCATTTCACACTGTTGCTAACCCCGTAACTGGGTGACTTACCAGCAAATATAGAGACGTCAGTTGAAGTCTGATGATACTATTTTTAACAGTATTTATTAGTAAAAATACACAAAAATAATATCAATGCAAATACACATATAATAAACGTCGTCAATACTAAACCTACAAGTGCAGGTATAATAATAATCAATAAGAAATCATCTCTATCGTTGTCTAGGGGATAATGTATTGCCCGATGGAAATATAACGTTCACTGCAGTTCCACAAGCTGCCGTCTTTTGGTTGTCACTGTGTTGCAATTGTTGGAGAGAGAGAGAGAGAAAGAGAAAAACTTGCCGGCTTTCCTTTATGATTTCGATACGTCAGGTGTCTCGTTGTCGTGGCCGTTCAATTGTGACCTCTCCTTTAGCTAAACCGTTCTTCCATGGTGAGCCCGCCACCCCAGGCGAGGGAGGACGCACACGAGCCCCCAACGGCTTTCGCTATAAAACGCTGTCACGGGATTTCTAGCGTTTCTCCTGGTGCGTCTAAAGGGGTTGCTCCCCAGACCCCTCTTTTATCCTTACTCACGGGGTCTCAGATATCAACCAGGTTTGGATGATGCAATCCCTTAACCAGACCACTCTGGTTGTCCCCTGAGGGGTTTCAATGAATAGTACAGTAGTCAATACACAATTCCTTCTCCAAGAGACAATGGCAGTTATCAGTGGTTCCGTTCCGCTGATGTCAGGAGACATTTCAAACCTTGTGTATTCTGCGTCTCCCTCTCTCATGATGTGTATCTCTCTCATTTCCTGTGTCCCAGACCCGCCATAACAGCGATCTTGCGATTCTTAAAAAGGAGACAACCAAAAGATGGCAGCTTGTGGACCTGCAGTGAACTTTATACCCGCAGAGTTGCTCCACCTTCGTAACAACACTCACACTGCCTCTGAGTAAAGAAGTACCCTTTCATATACCCCTTAAACATTTCACGTTTTATCCTTAACCATGACTTCTTGTTCCAGTTTCCCCCAACCTGAGGGGGGAAAGTCTTGGTCTGTTTGAGACAAAACCTATTTAGTCTCCCTACCCAACTCAGGTCCTCAATCCCAGAGAACATTATTATAAATTTTCTCTGTAATCTTTCAGTCTTCCTGATCGCATTCCTCCAGTTAGGCAGCCCAAATTGCACACAGTGCACCAGGTTTGTCCTCAATAACGTCCTATACAACTTCAAAATAACATTCCACAGTACTTTGCTTTATGGAGGCCAATGTTGTCTTTATGACCCTGCCTTGAATTATGGAACTCTATTGACAAATCCCTCTGTTCTCTGTAGAACACTACCCCCTACCGGTCTCTGTGTAAATCCTACCATGGTTGTTCCTGGAAAAGAGAAGAAACACCTTATCAGGACCTGAAGATCTATCCACTCTAATTTGCCTTAAAACAGTAAACTCCTCTCTCTCAGTAATCTGTACAGGGTCCATGGCCTTGCTGCTGATTTGCCTCAATTCGATAGACTCCGTGTCCGCCTCTCGAGTAAATGCAAATGCAAAAAATCAAATTAAGATCTCCCCATCTCTTTCGGCTCCACACATGTATTATCATTCTAATCTTTCAGAGGACGGATTTTTTCCTGAGTAGTCCTTTTGCTATTAATATGTCTGCAGAAGCCCTTAGGGCTTCCCTTCACCTGCCTGCTAGGGTAACATCATGTCCTCCTCATTATTTTTTAAAGTGTTATGTTTCATTTGTTATACTCTATGAACAGGGGTGTCAAACTCATTTTAGGACATGGGCCGGATTGAGCAAACTGCAGCTTCATGCGGGCCGGTTCAGTCGGACGCGTGCGAACGCAGCTTTCGTTGCATCCGTTTTTTCAGCCTTCTCATGTGTCTCAGTCTCTGCTATAACTACAAAGTGTTTCACTTTACAAATTCCGTTTCTTATGAAGAAGACTGCCCAGCAAGACCGCCGAATAAACACTAAAATCCCTGAAAACCTGGTACCTGAATAAACTCAGCATTAGCCATATCATACGCCAAAGGTGATTCGATTACTGGGGCCAGCTTTAATAGTAATTAGATATTATCTCGCTGGCCAAAGATAATTCCACCGCGGGCCGGATGTGGCCCGCGGGCCTTGAGTTTGACATATATGCTCTATGAGCATCGCATTTGTTCCTCTCGTCCTTTACCGACTTATGCATCTCCCCTGATTTCCTTAACCAGGGTCTCAATATCTCTTGAAGAACCGAGGGTCCTTATAGAAGGTAAGTTTCCTTTTTATTCCAACAGGAAGCTTTGTGCTCTAAAACTTTGACATTTCAAGGCCTTCCACTTACCAAGTATGTACACCTTTTTTCAGACAATAGCCTGTCCCAATCCAGAATTACCGAGCATTTCTGATCCCATCAGAATTGGCCTTTCTCCAATTTCGAATCTCAACTCCCGGACAAAAACTATCTTCTGGCATATTTACTTTGAAACAAATAACATTGTGATCACATGATTCAAAGTCCCCCCACCTCCCAACCCCGACACATACACTTCTGTTACCTGTCTTGTCTCATGTCATAATAGCTGTTGAAGTATCACAGACTCTCTCGTTGGGACCTATACTTTCTGAGTAAGGAAACTTTCCTGAACAGAATCGGCTTTCCTGCAATCATCCACATTTTCTACAATACACTATCCCATGTACTGTTTTTACAATACGAGAATCCCCGCCAATAGCTGAAAATCTAAAAACGCATTCTCTAACAACCTTATGTTTCCTGCAGCAGTGCGCTATCTCTCTATGAATTTGTTCCACTAAATTAGGCCGTTGGGTCGTCTGCAATATTGCCCCATTTACGTGCTCACACATTTCTTATTCTTCAGTTCTACCATAGCGCCTCACAAGACGGATTCTCCAGTCTGCTCTGACTGGGCACTGGCGTTACATTTCCCCTGAGTAGTATTCTAAAATATCCTCCTGCCGGCTCTGTGTCGTCTAAAACAATGGAACCCGTAATGCTGACAGTCCTGTCCTTCCTGCAAGCAAGTATCACTGATTAAAGAACATCATAATTCCAGGTTGGTCCATGCCCTGATCTCATCTGCCTGTCTCACAGAACCCCCCACATTGGTGATTAAAAAGAGTTTTCTGGAAAATGCCTTGGTAACACGTATATAAAGCTCGGGTGCTTCGTGTGATGGCACATTACTGTTGTCATTTTAATGCACAAAACTGCTGCAGAAACAAGAAAAAAACATTTGCGAAATCATGAACGTTATTCTGACGTGGGTCTGTACTGTGGACTCAGAGTAGGAATGGGCAGGGATAGGGGAGTGTATGGTTTCATGTGACCTTTCACGGTATCTCTGGGCTGGGAGTGTTTGTACCCTCGACACCCACTCTCCCCGACAATACTTCCCTGCCACCTGTTCCACATACCTCCCGTTGCATCCCGCACTCACGAATCCCAGCTTCATTTGTGGCTGAGTTGGCTAGTAGGCTTGTAGATGATGTGGAGAATGTTTATGTTGTGGGCTGCATAAAAAACTGGCAAAGGGTACAGTGGAACTTAGATTAGTTTTCGATATAAGATCATAAGATACAAGAGCAGAAGCAGACCATTTGGCCAATTGAATCTGCTCCTTCATTTAATGAGGACTTTTACATCTTCCCTCTCAGCACTACTATCTTTTCTTCTCCCCGTATCCCTTCATGCTATGACTAATGAAGAATCGATCAACCTCTGCCTAAAATATACTCGATAACCAGGCCCGCATCGGCACCGATGGAAACAGGTTCCACAGAATCACCACTCTCCAGATGAAGAAATTCCTCCCCATCTGCTTTCAGAAAGGACGCCCCTCTACTCTTAGGTCTTGGATTGCCCGACCATAGGAAAAATCCTTTCCACACCCACTCCATCGGGATCTTCCAGCATTTGATAGGTTTTACAGGTGACTCCGCACAACGACTTCCCTTTGCGCCTCAAATGTTACTTTTAAATTTCTATCCATTTGATAAACAGTCAACTGTAGAGACTCCTTAATTTCATGCGGCAGAATTTCATCCAGACTGTTAACGTTAGGCTCACCTTCTATGTGACGTGTTATGTTGTATGTTATTACTTTTTGGGGCGTTTTTTCTTCGTTTCTATATGACTGCGGCATTTGTTTGCTGGGGTAATAAAGTGTACGTTAGTAGTGATTATACTTGTATCGAAATTTGACGCCGCTCCTACATTGGAGACACCGATGCTCCTCTAGAAGTTTCCGAGTGATTTCGTTCGTTTTACAATCATAACGGCAAACGGCGTTGCCCTCAGACTCCCTGAACTCCGGCAGAAAGATGCCGCCGTTTGATTTGCCCATCAGATGCCTACATCGCAGTGCGGGGAATCTCGGAAGATGCGAAGCAATATTACTACGCTGTCGCAGTGTTAGACAGCTCTACACGGAGACCAGGGTCGTGAGCGTCCTACAGAAACCCACGAAAGTCAGCAGATACGAGACTTTCCAGCAGCTCCTTGCAGAGACTTTCGAATCCTAATCAGCCCTTGCCCTTCGGCTCCTCTCACTTCCCGGCTTTGGGGACTCCAAGCCGTTGGAGTTGATGGACCACATCTTGTCCGTCATTGGAGGACATCAGCCTTGTTACATCTTCAGTGAGTTTTCCCTGCAACAACTGCCAGGTGAGGTGAAGCAGCTTCTGGCTGGCTCTCCCCTCAAAAACCTCCCGGCTCCGGCGAGAGAGGATGACACGGAGTTTTCCGTCACCAAGACGGCATTTGCGACCATTCAACTGAACGACTCCGCCGCCTCGCCGCCATTTGAACATCTACAATCGCCGCGGTTCCTCTCCGTTTTCCTGCCCTGTGTTTCTCCCACACAAGGTTTGGGCCATGACCTAAGAAGTGATGCCCACCCCGCGGGTTTAAGGATTTGGGAAACTGAACGGCCGGTACCTGTTGGCTGCTATAGGCTTCGGCAGGTCAGGCAGTTTGCTGCTCTTCATGGACTCGGATTTCGGGCGCCGTATTCTCTGTGGCACCGGCGCTCAGGTCGTGCTCGCGTCGAAATTGGATCTGGCGAACATGGACCGTCTCTCGAGGCTACGAACGGAGGCGCCATCCAGAATTTTAGTGAGCGTGAGATGGTGTTCTCATGCGGGCATAGGTTCCGCTGGGATTTTGTATTGGCGGTGTCTACAGCACTACTGAGGGCTACCTCCTTTGCCGATTCTCTGCCTCTCCATGTTTGCCACAACTTCCCTAACTGCCGCACCACTGTATTGGATCGCTGTTCACAGACAGGCTCGTTTAATCCTCCTGAGCTGCATTGAAACCTTTGTCTGTGAGGAGATCTGAGCCCTCGAATTCAGTTGCAGCCTGTCCCACTTCTACAGGCCGCCTCTGCCCCAGAAGAAATATAAAAAGTTTAAAACCTGAAAGCTTCCAGCTGCAACAGCACCTCGTCGTCACATATATCTGCATTCTGCCCGTATTCCTGCCCTCACCGGGAGAAATCCTGAGACAGATCTTCTTATTCGAACTCCACAGCAGACTGATAAGAGCTCAAGAGCATAAATTTTAAGAGCAGAAGTAGCATTCGGCCCATCGAGTTTGCTCTGCCATTCAAACAGGAGCTCATCCAATTCTTCCAGTCATCCCCACTCCCTGCCTTTGATGTCCAGTCTAATCAAAAACGTATCTATCTTTGTCTTAAATGCCCCCAATGACCTGACCTCCACATCCGCTCGTAGCAACGAATTTCATAGATTTACTACCCACTGTCTGAAGTAATTTCTCTTCATCACCTTTCTAGATGGCCGTCTTTCAATCCTGAAGTCATGTCCTATTGCCCTGGACTCCCCTGCCATGGGATATTTATTTGCTATATCTAATCTGTTCAGGCCTTTTAACATTCGGAATGTTTCTTTGAGATCCACCTTCATTCTCCTGGAGTCCGGGGAGTACAGCCCAAGAGGGGCCAGATGTTACCCATACAGTATCCTTTTCATTCCTGGAATCTTTCTGGTGAACCTTCTCCAAATTCATTGTAATCTTTCTAAAGTAAGCAGCCCAAAACTGCACACAATATTACAAGTGTGGTCTCACAAGTGCCTTATAGAGATTCAACATCACATCGCTGCTCTTGTATTCCATGCTTCTAGAAATTATTGCCAAAATTGCAATTGACTTCTTCACCACCGACTCAGCCTGGAGTTTAACCTTTAGAGTATCCTGCACAAGGACAACAAAATACCTTTGCATTTTTGCATTTTGAATTTTCTCCCAATTTAAATACTAATCTGCCCATTTATTTCTTCCACAGCTTGCATGACCATACATCTTCCAACATTGCATTTCATTTGCCACCACTTTACTCATTCCCATAAACTATCCAAGTCCCTCTGAAGTCTTCGTGTTTCCTCGTCACTACCCACTCCTCCACCTATAATTGTATCATTGGCCAATTTATCGGCAAAACCATTAATCCGATAGTCCAAGTCATTTACATACATTAAAAACAGCGGTCCCAACACGGAGTCCTGCGGAACTCCACTGGTAACCAGCAGGCAACCAGGATTGGGTCCCTTTATTCCTGCTCTCTGTTCTCTTCCGATCAGCCAGTGCTCCACCCAAGCTACTAACTCTCCTGTAATTAACTTGCTAAGGAACCTCATGTGCGGCACCCAGCGAAAGGATTTCTGAAAATGCAAGTACACCAATCTACTGCATCTCCATTTTCTGCACTACTTGTAATTTCTTCAAAAAATTGCAGTATAGATAGTCAGATAGGATTCTCCTTTCAGGAAACCGTGCTGGCTTTGGCCTATCTTGTCGTGTGCCTCCAGGTAACTCCACAGACTTGGCTGGCGTTGCTGCTGCAGGTCTTCTCTGAAAGGCTGCGTTTCCCGTGGATTAAATTTCCCTCTATCTGTTTCACCAGTGCTCGAAATAGATACTTTTTGCTTCCCAATCTGCCAGGTCAGGTCCATGTCTTCTTTGCCCACTGGACAACCCAGGCAGTGCCCACTTTACAGTCCTACGGTTGGAGAAGTGGCACGGCAGCCTGAACCCACAATCGACGTTTAATGAACAGATATTTTCTCGGATTTCAAAATGATCCATGAAATCTGCCCAACATCAACTTTAAAAGCTTGGCTTGATGAAAAAAGGCAGAGGGTTCTAGTGACGGCTTGTCATTCTAGTCGGAGGTTTCTGACAGGTGGCATTCACAGGGATTGGTCCCAGTACTCCCGCTTGTCATAACAACATAAGACCACAAGATACGGAAGCAGAAATAGTCCATTCGGGCCATCAATTCTGCTCCGACATTCAATCATGGCTGGTGCAAATTTCTTCTCAGTCCCAGTACCCTGCCTCATTCCTGTATTTTTCATACCTTGACCCAACAAGAATCTACCAATCTCTGCCTTAAATGTACATCGGACATCGCCACCGCAGCTGCCTGTGCCAACAAATTCCATTGACTCGCCACTCTCTGGCTAAATATATTCCTGCTCAACACTATTCCAGAAAGAAGCCTCTATTCTGAGACGGTGTCCTCTGGTCATAGACTCTCCCACCATAAGAAACATCCGTTCGATATACCCTGTGTCAAGGTCTTTCACCATTCGATAGGTTTCAAAGACGTCATCGTTCATTCTTCGGAAAATCAGTGAACACAAACCCAAAGCCATCAAACTTTCTTCATAAGATAAACCGTCTAATCCTGGAACCATTTACCTCAACCTCCTTTGAAGCCTCTCCATTCTTTCCAAGGTACCCCATGCGAGACTTATTGAGAAAATACGGAGACCGGGATCAAAGGGGACATTGCCTTGTTGATCCAGAACTGGCTTGCCCACAGAAGGTAAAGAGTGGTTTTAGACGGGTTATGTTCTGCATGGAGGTCGTTGACTAGTGGTGCGCCTCAGGGATCCGTTCTGGGAACCTTAATCATCGTGATTTTTTTAAATGATCTGTATGAAGAAGTAGAAGAATGGGTTAGTAAATTTATTGATGACACAAAGGTTGGGAGTGGAGTGCTGTGGATAGTGTTGCGGGTTGTCAGAGATTACAGAGGGACATTGATAGGATGCAAAACTGGGCTGAGAAGTGGCAGATGGATTTCAACACAGATAAGTGTGAGGAGGTTAATTTTGGTAGGACCAATATGATGGGATGGCAGATTATAGTACTAATGTTAAGACTCTTGGCAGTGTCGAGCATCAAAGGGATCTTTGGGTCCGAGTCCATGGGACACTCAAAGCTGCTACGCCGGTTGAAACTGTGGTTAAGAAGGCATACGGTGTACTGGCCTTCATCAATCATGGAATTGAATTTAGGAGCAGAGAGGTAATCTTGAAGCTATATAGGACCCTGGTTAGACCTCACTTCGAGTACTGTGCTCAGTCCTGGTTGCCTCACTACAGGAAAGATATGGAAACCATAGAAAGGGTGCAGAAGTATTTACAAGGATGTTGCCTGGATTATGAGAATAAGTTGAGTGAACTCAGCCTTTTCTCTCTGAAGCGACGGAGGATGAGAGGTGACCTGATATAGGTGTATATGATGATGAGAGGCATTGATCGTGTCGATAGTTTGGTGCTTTTTTTCCGAGGACTGAAATGACTAAAACGAGAGACTTGTTTACGCAGAGAGTGCGTGGAATCGGCTGCCGGCAGCGGGCTCTGGAGGCGTATACGATAGTGACTTTCAGAGACTCCTGGATAGGTGCATGGAGGTTAGAAAAATAGAGGGCTATGGTTAACCCTAGGCTATTTCGAGAGTGAGGTAATTTTCGGCACAGCTTTGTGCGCCGAAGGGCCTGTGTTGTGCTGCTGGCTTGCTATGTTTTTAAGGTAAGGAATCCATAACAGCTCACCAGTGTTTTACAAAGGCTCAACATTACATCCTTGCTTTTACAATCTATTCTTCTTTAAATGACATCGCATTTGACTTCCTTACTAGTGACTCGACCTGTAACTTAACCTTTAGAGAATCCAGCACAAGCACGCCTGTGTCCCTTTGCGTCTTAGTTTGGTTGTATTTTATTTTCAAAATGATACTCTTCTTTCATTTCATCACCCAAAATGAATAACCATGCGCTTCCCGACACTGTATTCTATCTGCCAAGTCTTTGCTCATTCCCCCAATCTGGCTAACTCCTCCTGCACCCACCCTCCTTCCTTTCCACTACCTGTTTTAACATTTATCTTCCTATTGTTTGCAGAGCCATGCCTCCACCATCAAAGTCTTTGACATAAAACATGACAAGAAGCGATCAGTCCAGAATTAGAATCTGGTTTGCTATGACTGATAGATGTTGTGAAATTTCCAGTTTGGTGGCAGCAATATAGTGCAAGAAATACAAAGTGCTGCGTTACAAGATACATGGGTAAATGGATTGATAGACGGAGCTTTCGATAGGTCGTCAGGTTCCTTGCATTAAAATAAATAAAATAAATGCAGTTTGGTCTCCCAGTCTTTCCACATCCCCTGCCTCTCCGGTATGCTGAGCATGCTAACTTGAACATGCATGTTTGCCACAATTTCCCTATTTGACACACCACTGTATTGAAACATAGAAACATAGAAAATAGTTGCAGGAGTAGACCATTCGGCCCTTCGAGCCTGCACCGACATTCAGTATGATTATGGCTGATCATCAAACTCAGAACCCTGTACCTGCTTTCTCTCCATACCCCCTGATCCCTGTAGCCACGAGGACCATATCTAACTTCCTCTTAAATATAGCCAATGAACCGGCCTCAAATGTTTCCTGTGGCAGAGAGTTCCACAGGTTCTCAACTCTCTGTGTGAAGAAATGTTTCCTCATCTCTGACCTAAAAGGCTTCCCCTTTATCCTTAAACTGTGACACCTCGTTCTGGTCTTCCCCAACATCGGAAACAATCTTCCTGCATCTAGCCTGTCCAATCCCTTTAGAATTTTTCCTTTCAATAAGATCCCACCACAGTCTTCTAAATTACTGTGAGTATAATCCTAGTCGATCCATTCTCTCTTCATATGAAAGTCCTGCCATCCCAGGAATCAATCTGGTGAACCTTCCTTTTACACTGCATATGGCAAGAATGTCTTTCCTCAGATTAGGGGACCAAAACTCTACACAATACTCTAGGTGCAGACTCACCAAGGCCTTGTACAACTGCAGTAGAACCTCCCTGCTCCTGTACTCAAATCCTTTTGCTATGAATGCCAACATACCATTTGCGTTTTCACCGCCTGCTGTACCTGTATGCTCACCCACAATGCCTGGTGTACAATGACACCCAGGTCTCGTTGCGCCTCCCCATTTCCTAATCGGCCACCGTTCAGATAATAATCTGTTTTCATGTTCTTGCAACCAAAGTGGATAACCTCACATTTGTCCACATTAAATTGCATCTGCCATGAATTTGCCCACTCACCTAACCTATCCAAGTCACGCTGCATCCTCTTAGCATCCTCCTCACAGGTAACACCGCCGCCCAACTTCGTGTCATCGGCAAACTTGGAGGTGCTGCATTGAATTGCATTTAATGAATTGTGCTGGCATTGGCGAGCGTCCTGTGGCTTTTCACAAGCATGATTCCAGTAATGAAATGGTTATCGAACGTGGACCGTTTGATGGCTCTGGGTCTGTGCTCGCTGGAGTTTAGAAGGATGGGGAGAGATTTCACTGAAACCTTTCGAATGCTGAGAAGGTGAGAGTGAGTAGATATGGAAAGGGAAAGGATTCCAATGGTGGGAGAGTCCAGTACAGGACGCCACAGCCTCAGGATATAGTGGCATCCATTTAAAACAGAGATGCAGAGAAATTTCCCCAGCCAGAGGGTGGTGAATTTGTGGAATTTGTTGTCATGTGCAGCTGTGGAGTCAAGTTGGGTGTATTCAAAGCTGAGATTGATAGGTTCATGATTGGACATTGTTGAATGGAATTTAAGACCCGATGTTGCATGTGGCACAGTAGAGGAGAGTTTTAATGTTCTACGCTATGTGGCTCTTATCACAGAATTATTCCGAGATAGTGGTACCCACCAGAGAAGGTTTAATTGATTGCTGCAATGGTAGGACACGTGATTATTTTACGATTTTCCCAATAAAAGGGAAGGCCCTGTCTTTAATAACACCAGCTGTTGGTCATTCTGAAAGTACAACGATTCAATTGTTGCAATGTTTAGAATATGTAGAGGAGGGAGCACGTAAACAAGTACGACAGTTAGATAAGCAGACGGAGATAGGGGAAACCTATGCATCACGTCATGTCATTGCTGAGAGCCAGGGTACTGGAAGAGCTTGTTACAAGGAGGCGTTGGGAAGGTACCGAAATACAAGACACAGACACTGCAGTGGTCTGAACAAGACTATGTTTATTAAGAATACGAGGGAAGTCAAGGACGAGAACAAAATATCAACCTGGACGTGAACGTAAAATTTTAAAAAAAGACGGAAAATCTGGACTAGGACATGGGACTTGGATTTGACTGAGTCCACGGGTCTTGGCAGGGACTAGGTACCCGGGGCTTGACTTGGCACTTGATTTAGAACTCGGGCTTGGCTTGACTTGGAACTCGGACTCAAGCTCAGACTCAGACTTGACTAGACTTGGACTCTTCTTGGACACAGAGCCCGGACATAACCGTGGACAGACACAGAGCCGGGACTCTTCTTAGACACAGGACACAGCCGTGACTATTTTGGAACCAGGACACAGAGCCGAGTATCTTCCTCGACACAGGGTCGGGACCCTTCTTGGATTCAGGGCCGGGACCCTTCTTGACAAAGGGACTGGACCCTACTAGGACAGAGGGCACAGATGCACCCTGGAGTCCACGATACTCAGTAACTCCAGTAATGGTCCCGACTTACCGCACTGGCTGAGGTCACGTGTTTCTGGTAACGAGCACTCGGTGTGGGTTTTTGATGCCGAGCTTCCTGGAATGAGTTTCTAGTGCCGAGTTTCTTGGTGTGGGTTTCTGACAGAGATTCTGACCGGGACCGTCCAGCAAAGAAATAGCCGGATCCATGAGTTATTTATGTTGCAAGCCCGAAATGAGGATCAGCTACCTCAATTAATGCGCCCAACGGCACAAGGGAAAACAGAAACAACCGTAATACGGAATCCACAGACCGGACCGTGAACAGGAATGTGGAATTCAGGGACTGGACCGTGACAGAACAAGAAGGAGGGGTTCCCGCCCCACCCTCTGTGCAAAGTGTATTTACTGTCTGTAGCAGCAGGAAAGGGAGATTGATTAGGGGGAAGCGATTTTCTTCAAGTCCACGGCAGCAAACGGTTCCTTTTGTCCTCTGCTGGAGCCATATTCAGCGCAATCCACTCAATGATCCCTGCAAGGGATATCCGCTAATGCCCGCCAGCAGTGGGAATCCGGGGGTAGGGCGGGGAGGTTTGGCTAGTACACTCGCCCTCATCGCTTGCATCCCTCTTCCCTGTAAATTTGCACGTAAAAGTTCTTAAATGCGGAGAGACTTCAGGGGTGGCCACACGCGTGAGTATGCTGTTGTGTGTTTGTGTGTGAGAGGCCTTTAAGAGACTCTGTGAATGTGTTGGGTCACGCCCAGTTACTTTTCTTCTTGGTTGTTCTCTGATAAGTCCTGTTTCTCTGTGAGAAATTAACTGACTGATTTACTTGCACAATGGACCAACGTGTCAGATTGCTGAATTTGTAGAAAGACACCGTACTACACCACAGAAGCGATGCCCCTGATATCCATTAGGTTGACTACAAAGGAAAGACCCTTGGGGGGAATCATCTGTTTTCTCGTGTTTTGGGGGTGCTGGGAGGGAAGGTCCTGATTTCCCCATCTGACAGATTGTTGATGTTGGTGATGTGCTGAGCACAGGTACAAGGTGCAACGTGGATGGCGAGTGCGAGCAGGCGCAGTATCCTGGGACTGCAGTATCTCTGCCAAATGGTGTTGTAAAGTTGGGCACTTGTTCGATGCATAACGGCACTCACTGCATATGCAGTTCCTAAGCCTGCCAATTATTCCCACCAGATGGTGCAGTTGATCTTCGGTGTCGTATGTATACCACCCCAGTGCACCTTGCCCATGGTGGTCTGGAAGAGGACTATTACAAAGGGTCTTTTGAATGATAGCATTTCTCAGCCCGATAGGGCCAGCCTGTCGTAGGAACTACTGCCTCGAATACCTGCTCACAAAGAAAGGTGGCCCCTGTACTGTTATTGGTCAAGAATGCTGCACCTGTATTCCTGATGGGTTGGAGAACATCACTCACTTTGTTGATCATATCTTAGAGTCAGTGTATAACGTTAAGTGGGGAAACCAGTTCGTTGGCAATTTCACTCCGGTTGGGGCTGGTGGCCGTGTGGGGCATAGGAAGGTGATGTCGGTGGTGGGGGGAGGTTCATTCTTCAGTTCGACAGCAGATGACGGTTCCTTTTGTTCTCGCAAGATTCATCGCATTCCACTCAGTGCTTCCTGCAAGGGATACCCGCTAACAGTGAGTGCGGAGAGACGTGACGCACCCGTCAGTGTGTGTGTGTGTGTGTGTGTGTGTGTGTGTGTGTGTGTCTGGTGTGGCCTTTCAAGGACTCTGTCAACATGCTGGGACCCAACTATTTGCTTTTTCTTTATCCGTTGTTCTCTGATAACTGCTATTTCTCTGAGAGAAATTAATTCTCTGTATGAAGTTATTGCAGCTCTACAGGATTTTCGAAGGAAGAGGGGTACAACCCGGGCTTTGTGGTGTGTGTTTTGTGTTTAAAAGACACTCGATCCTTTTAAACTTTGTTTTGCCCTTGATACATTGATTGGAACGTGTTTCCCGCGACACGTCACGCAGTTCCTTCACTGCGTCTCTTCTCATTTCCCAACTTCCCTTTCTGCTTATGTAACCGTGGGTTCACTTTCCGAAGGTTTCCCCTTTCATTACACTCCTGCCTAAAATGAGCCACTCAAGGGACCCCGTTCAACAGCACCCCTCTGATTAGTACATCGCATCGGTGGGTCCGGCTCCCTATCCGCTTTCTCATGCTTGGTGCCGATAACAACCCGGACACCTCAGCTCTAAAATCGGCCACAGTCTCCTGTACACGCCTGTTTGTGGGATATCAGGGGTCACTGCAACAACGGAGGCTACGACCAAGGAACGTGCACTGCTGATGTAGTCTCCCCGCTCCTCCATCGAATTTTCCTCTTCACTTACGTCTCTGAACAGCTGAACAAACTGGAAACCCTAAACTCGCCATAAGCTACATTGGCCTTTCCATCGCGCGAGAAACGTATTGTAGTATTTGGACGTAGCGCGCTGCAGTAGTCAAAGGGTTCTCTATCTTTAAGTATCTCATTAGCTCAGCAGCCGGACCTCTCAGACTATCTAGCCGTCACTTTTTTGCCACATTATCAGTGCACTGCCACACACCCAGCATCTGAGATGTCTGGTCTGCTCAAGTCCCATATTCGTCCTCCCCATCGGGGTTGGGCTTCATTCCTGAGAACATTCCCAGTGTTCTATATCTGGGACTGTTCGCTGGTGCACTTGTCCATTTATTCGCCGAGGATGAATGCACAGTCCAGTCCTGCCAGATCCGTGAGAATGGAATGTCTCTTTCAAAAATCATATTCGCAGATCCACAGTTGACTCCCTCACCTTGGCTTGTTTGAATCAGATTCCCGCCCGGATCAAATCCTACGACCCTTCATCTGACCTGACTCTTCATCTCCCGCAGAACAAAGGCAGAGACCACAATCGGTGGCAGGCACAAGAAACACCCGCTTTCCGAGCCTTTTCTCCGGATTGGATGGCCAACGTTGCTAAGCACCCCTTATCTCGGACAATAACCTAAACACCGTTAGCAGTGAACTCTTTACTAGAGCCTAGCAATTCCTTTAACCACACGTTAATAATAAATGCACTTTTAATTTTGAACATCGATTTTGCTATATCTTTAGGCTGGAGGGATCTACTTTGTGAAACGTATTAATGTTGCAGGATAATCGAATCGGCATGTGGGATTGTCAGCGGGTTAGCGGGTGCGCGCGGATTTGTGGATTAGGGGCATACATAGATTTTTGGGTGCACACAGATTTTGGGCTGTCGATTGTTGTGGGGTAGAAGTGAGAAAAATCTAAAGCTATCTTGATTCATAGAAATCTGTAAAATAAAGGAACATTGGATGTGGAATTTTGTTCTTCCTGTTAATTAAATATTAGAAAACTGCTTTATGAACTTTAGAAAATGTGCATTTCGCAGTGTAAGCAGATTTCTGCATACGGACTTAATGGCGTGCATAGATTTAGGAGTGTATCGGGAAATATGGGTGCACAGGGATTTAGTGATCCGTGCGGATTTGAGGTTGCAAACGCTTATGGGGCTGCGTGCGGATTTGAAGATCTAGGCAGCTTTAGGGTGTGTCTGTCGTTTCGGGTTGTGACGAATCTCGAAGCTTTATTTTCATTTATAGAGACTTTAAAAATAACGGCATCTCAAACACAAATGCAATTTAAACTTGTGAAGACAGATATTTTGTGAACTGTTTCAAATGATTCTTTCTTTGGGATAATGATAATGAAATATTCATATGTGTTGGTGATGTGCCTGGATTTGGGAGTGTCTGTAGATTTTGTATCGTCACGAATCTGAAGTTTGTTTCATTTAGAGGTAATTTATTGGGGTGTATTGGGTGTTAAGGATGCGTAGCACCTCTGGTGGGGAAACGTGTCGTGTCTTCTTCAGGCGGTTTGTCCACCTTTGGTCCACACCTGGCACTCAGCTCTCACCTGTGGCTCCCCGTAGCTGTTTGCATGCGACAGCGGCCACACCCCGGGCAACGGCCTCAACAACCGGCTGAACCAGGTGAGGGTAGCCGCCGGCTGTCAGTGAGATAGGGAGTTGTCTATCCCAGCATGTGGAGACAGAATCCGGTGGATTGAGCGGACTAGAGCGATGGAAGGTCCAACGGTCAAGAAGGCGGCCTCTGCAAGCGTTGTGGAACGCGGAGAGCACAACAAGACACAGAAGATACCCTGGTTATCCACTGCGCCCAGTCTCATCTCCAGCCGTCTCGACTCTTGTCTTGCCACTGGATCCAGATGGGAATTGGGAAGAGAGAGTGAGGCCGACGCTGCGCAACGCTCCCTATCTGTAATCCAATTAAAGCTCTAGTATCAACACCATCATCAGCCGGCTCGTGACGTAGTGGCATCAGCGTTGTATTTGAGGGCGAGACGTCCTGAGTTCGAATCCGGTAGGCTTCCTTGCACGTTCGCGCTGGGTTAAATAGCAACTAGACCTCGTAAGAAGTACTTAATGGTCTCGAGGTTTCCTTCGATTACGATCGACGAATCTTATGGCGCTTTATTAATAAATCAACTATCAATTTTTCAACTCTGTTCACTGTGTTTTACTTGGAAGTAGCTATTTATTGAACTACAGTATTTGCAATTGTTCTTCCTCTGGGCTGATCTAATGTGTATGTGGGGATTGATAGCCGATTCGGAGTGCACAAGGATTTAGCGATGTGCACGGATTCGTGGTTGTTGGTGGATTTAGAGAAATGACAAATAGCAAGGCTGTTTCGGTTACAGATTCTTTAGTAATGAATGGTCTATGAGAGTCAGATTTATTATCACCGGCATGTGCCGTAAAATTTGCTTAGCAGCAGCAGTTCAATACAATATATATTATATAGAGGAATATTTATATAAAGTACAGTATTTGTATATTGAATATATTTAAAAATTTGCAAGAACAGAAATAATTTATATTGTTACGGCTCAGCAACAATAAATATAGAATAGAGAATGTTTTTTATAACAAATAAAACATTTATTAAATACTTCTAAAAAAACGATTGTTGTATCTCAGCAGATTAACAGATGTCATTTGAACCATGCTAAGCCACACAGTCATTGGTATAGAGAGAATAGAACGGTGGGCTGAAATAATTTATAATGCATGTGGGTGTATGAACGTGTGGGTGCGCACTGCTTTGGGGAATGCGCCGATTTAGATCTGTGTCGGCCAATATGGGGAAGTTTACGGATTTCGGGTTTCTCATAGAGCTGCTGCATTATAAATACGTTTGTAATAAATGTGCTTTGAACTGTTATTGCCCTTAATGTTTGAGGCGGCAATTTCGTGAATTGCTTGAAATAATCCTGTTCTGGAATACTCTACTCTTCATGTGGGACTGTCAGCGGGTTTAAATGTTGGGGTGTGCACAGATCTAGGGGTGTGTTATCGAATACAGGGGTGCACACGGATTTAGTGATATGCGTGGATCTAGCGGAGTGTTGCAGAGTATGGGTTGTTCAGCTGTTAAGAATTAAACACGTAACTGAACTGCGGATCAGGAGTTGCAAACGAATATACGGCTGCGTCCGGATTTCTAAGGTCGAGGCAGCCATTTTCTGAACTGTTTGAAATTATTATCGCTCTTGGATAATTGAATGTGCGTCGGGGTTGTCACCGGGTTTGGAATGCGCACTGATTTCGGGATTGCGCATATTTAGCGGTGTGTCGTCAAATATAGAGTGCACACGGTTTTGCGGGTGCACATGGATTTGGGCAATCGTCAACACTTGTTGGTGTTTTCTCGAATCTTCAGTGTGGCGTATGGATTAGCGTCATCTTCAACTTCAAAATGTTGGGTATGATGCAAGCACGGCTTTAAGATTTTGTTGCGCTGATTTATAATCGTCGTATGTTACGTCTTTACTGGTTGAAATGAGCCAACTACAATTACGGAGATTGCAATTGATGCTAACGCACTGGATTATTTCGAAGGGACAAAGAATTGATTATACTGTAGAAATTGTGTTAGAGGACGGTTAGTAAGTAACTGGAAGTAACAGGAAGGACTGTTAGTAACAGGAGGAGTTTTTTAGATTTAGGTGGCTGAGATCTTATCACGCTGGGAAACTGGGATTGTTGGATTATGTAATATGCTCTTCTGTCCCACTATCAGAAACCCCACCTTATTCTGCCGAAGATTTGTTGAGATTAGATCACATCGTTTAATAAAGACTGAGAATTGTGTTGTGCATGAGAGTCTGTTGGTTCATCAGTATATTTAGGAAAATTATTATGACATTGCTGCAGAAAAAATAGCAGAAGATAATTTAACTGGGAATGCTGGTGTGGCTGTTTTCGTTCCTGAATTACAGGTAACGATAGACAACCAACTTACCAGACTTTTATCAGTATATAATGTCGAAATTCTGCCATCATTTTGGGCTTTCAGTGGGTAGAGGAAATCTCTCCACGCAATGTTGTAATTTGTTCAGGTTCCTTTTCGGTGTTCATGAGGCTTAAACCAGGTTATTCTAACGTTCGGTTAGATTTATTGTTGGAAACTCATCAAACATTATTTAATACACAAAGTATTGGTTTACGTACACCACTTATGGGTCCCTGAACAAAGAAGTTTAACAAAAGCTGTTAAAATTTCAACTGTGGATAAAGATCTCCCCCCCTGGAAAAGCAGAAGCTAAGGGGTTGGTGGGATTAAGAATTATGGAAAGACTGTGGGATAATGGGCATTAAAGCGGACACTTTTACAGAATACATAACTGATAGGTTTATTTGGGGAAGGGAAGGAATTATATTTACACGACTTAGAATTGAGGATATTATGCTGAATTATTCCTTAAGTCATGTTGGAAAACCTGATTCTAGTCGTGTAGGTTTTGTCATTGTGAAACATATAATTATAAACTGTTTCAGGGTAAAGCATACCATTTAGAAAGAAATCAAATTGCAATCGTTGAGGGTGCCATTTTCCATTTTAAAACTTTCTTAAGTTATAGGAATGACTTTAATTTAATTCTTGGTATTATGTTCCATTATGGACAATCCATGGGGCTTTTGAGGATGATTTAGCTTTCATTTGAAATAAAAGAAGCAGAGAGGGTCTTATTTTCCAGTTCTCTAAAACACACCAGTCCTGTTGATAACCGGGAATGCGCCTTTAAATTCTACTGTCAACCGCCATTTTACCAAAACTCAAAGAAACCTAGAAAGCCTGGAGCACAATACAAGCCGAACATGTCATTACCATAAAGATTACCCACGGTCCCATAGATCTCTATTTTTCTAAGCTCTATGAACCTGTCCAGGAGTCTCTTAAAAATCCTTTCGTATCCGCCTCCACCACCGACCCCGGCCCATTTCTTTACCATCTTCACCTTAGCCAATTATTCGAGGGAAAGGCGGAGACTGGTGTGATTGAGAATGGATTAGGAAAGCAGCATGAGCAATGGGACCATCGGCTACCAGCCATTGTGAGAATCCGCCGGGGAATAACACCCGGGAGATCCGGCGGTGAATGTGAGGATCTGGGGCCCGTACTGGAGACACCGCAGCCTCCTCTGGTTTGTGGCCAGGAAGCGGCTTCATTAGAAGCGAAGCACCGAGGTGACCGGATATTTCACCGCGCTGATCAGCAGCTCCCTAAATTTTGACTGAGTCACTCCGTAAATAAATGTGTTCGTGCAGCAGCTGAAATCCCTCAGCAAATACCCGACATAATAGAAGATCCATTCAGAATCATTGAAATTGTATCCTTTTCCTGATACCTGATAATATATGGCATTTACAAAGTATGTCATCCACAGGAGGATGAAGCTGCCGGAGAGGGTGAAGTGTAAAACCACAGACCTCCTCCTGCTCTCCATCTCCGGGTCACTGCGCTTCTCCCCCTTGCTCTGACCCTTCAGCCCCTTACGAACACGACTGGCCGTTAAAATGTGTCTGACTGTCAGAGCGTTGAGCAGCAGGATCCCAGCGAAAGGGTTGAACGGAGTCAAAATCGTATCGAGCAAATCATATCCTACCCACCGGCGGTCAGTGAAATAACTGTCCATGAGCTTACAGAACCACGGCATATTGTCGATGATTACGCTGGGTTCCTGCGTGAAGTATCGGGGAACGTGTCTCTGACAGGACAGTACGCCGATTGTTGTTAGAACCACAGTTGCAGTTTTCCCTGTGCAATATTTTGTTTTCAGCTTCTGGCAGCAAATGGCGACTACCGATCAAAGGTGAAAGAGACGGTGAACCAGACAGAGCAGTCTGTGGCTGAGAACGAAAGTACTTCTATAACACTGCACACCGGGGTGATGCCCAGAAAACTCCTCGGGAAGTAGTACAATCTGATTCGATAGAAAATGACGCTGATGACAATGGTCATTAAATCCGCCACTGCCATGGCCACCAGATAGCGAGTGGTGCAGGTAGAGAGACCGCACTTTCCCCGTGACAGGATTACAATCGCCATTAAATTCACTGTAGAAAGAGAGAACAGACACGGGGCATTACTGAACACATTGCCTAGGAGTGAATACCGGATTGGGTTTCAGCTAAAGATCGGGAGGGCTAGAATATGTGAACGGCTGCTAATCTAACATCAAACTCGCGTCCAACTGTCTCTGACCTGCCATCTTCAGTGTACTGGTAAGACATGTGGGTGGGCAATCGTCTGAGATATAAGCGAGCTGCATGAACAACAACAACGATCGGTGCTAATTCCGATTCCAGTCGCTGATGGAATCGGTTCAGATTTAACCGTAACTGACGAGGCCATGTGAACTGTGCTCCGAAATACATTCCCGGAGAGCTGCCTGTTCCCAGCTCTGGCACAGCTCTGTACAATGTCCAATTAAAACTGCATTCAGACACCCCTTTCCGAGGACTGCCTGGGTTACATCTGGACAAGGGGTAATTAAGGGGAAAAACAACTTACGAGTCTATCTGCTGAATTAGAGGAGAGACAGAGATGTAGTTCCGCTTGTCATTAAACATGAAAAATCAGAATGTTGAAGAGACAGGATCGATATCTCTGAAGAATATTTGTTCAATGGTCATCAAGTTGGAAGCTTGTAAAACGATGAATAACTTGTTTACACGGATTGACACTCAGACATACCAAACATGAATCGCTCTGTTCACTCACCAGGAACTCCAATGATGGCAATGAAGACGTACAATACTTTCTCCACACTGATGTACCGATCCAACATTGCAGACAATTTCTCTGTCAAGTGTTTTGTCTCCGTGTGCTGCAGACGATATCTCCGAATGAAATGTTGAGGCAGCACCTGCCTGGGGATTTTAATACCATTTAGCGACTCCACAGGGACAGATTTCAAGAGATTTGTAAATAAGGTTTTTAAATTATGTACAAACCGATTACATCAGACAGGCGCAATCCCCACGGTGACAGATTGTGATTAAAGTCATGAATTACTTTTTTGGGGAGTTAGTTTGTCCCAAGAAAGGTGAATGAACATTCAGAGGTGTCTCATCAATTAAAAGTGTTTCCACTGTAAATATATACTTTATAAAAAACAGTTGTGTGATATAGGGTATTGTCATTGTAGCTTGTGAAATTGCGTTGAATCATGTACTGTTACCATTCTCCTCAAACTTCTGATGTAGTTCGTGTTTGTTAGACTTTACCGAGAGGGTCCCCAAGAAAATGTCTGTTTGTGATGTGGAATAAATACTATCATATCGACAAAAGCTTTCAACGTTTACAGTAACTTAATCACAGGCAGAACATTCGGGGGCTCGTTCAATACCCATCCCTAACCCTAACACATAACCAGCAAACTCAGAGTACAGTGGGTGGGGGGTATGATTTAATCATGGCAAAGATGACGGCTGAAAGCTGGAGTAGTGGATAAGAAAGTTTTCGTGTGTATGTGTGTGTCTGTCTGTCTATGTGTCTTAGTGTGTGTCAGTGTGTTTCTATGCCTGTGTGTAGGTAAACCCATTGTCTCTGCCTGACCCTGAATGATTATACACGTGTTGATCTCCAATTCAGTTCAGCCCTCTTGGTTGAATCCCTTCCCGTCCGCCTCCGCAAACTGCAGATACTCTGGAACTCTCATTTAAAACACTTCACAAAATAGCTCCCTGAACCATAAAAAGCAAGAACAGAGGTCAAACTTCAGATTGCTTTTATTGCTATTGGATGTACTCGTCACATCTCTATTTCAGCAGACACCTCCACATACAGTTTAGATTATTCTAGAGCAAGAACCATTTCACAGTTCACAAAATGGCTGTCTCCATTTGAAAAAAAAAGCAAGAACCGTGTCAAAGTTCATATTGCATTTATTATTAAAGTGTGGAATACGGAACAAACTTGAGATTCCACACATCTACAAATTCACGGGCATTCCCAAGTCAGTGTTCACCTCCGAACCGACAAAACAACCAATTCCGTGCATCAACCGCTCCCCTATATTCGCCAGAACATCCCTAAATCTGCACAATCCTCAAATCTGTGTGCACCACCAAATCCACCTACATACCCTGATCTGTGTGCACCTCAGACCCGCTGACTCCCGACATGCGCATTAGATTATCCAATAGTATTAATCATTTCAAACAATAACTGCCTCCACCTTAAATCAAATAGCAAAAACATAATTTAAGTGTATTTCTTGTTAAACTATCTATAAACAACCTTGAAATTCGTCACCCCCCCAAATCCAGTCCAAATCCATGTGCATCCCCAAATACGCCGACACATCCAAATCTGTGCGCAGCCCGAAATCCATGTGCACTCGCAGATCACCGTGCACCCCCACAAGCACATGAGTCCCTTAAAGCAGCGTGGAACCCGAAATTCAGCGACACTACGAAATCCGTGTGCCCCCGTATTCCCTGACACGCCTTGAAATACGCGCCCTTCTGCAACTGAATGTGCAGCCCCATTTCCATGTGCACCCCTAAACCCGCTGACAACCCCACAAGCACATTAGGTTATCCCAGAGCAAGAATCATTTCAAACAGTTCACAAAACAACTGCCTCCATCTTAAAATGCTCAGATTTCAAAATGCATTCAGTATTAAACTCTCTATGCGTGTCTGCATCTCTGTGTGTTCACATGCGCCCGCGTGTGTTCTGTCCGTCTTTCCATGTGTCTCAGTCTGTTTGAGTCAGAGACCAGCGAGCGGACAGCGCTCGATCTTTGTCGTGACGGCCTGGTGACTCAGAACACTTGGCTTGTGTGGAAAAAATACCCTTCAGGATACCAGATGGATGTGTGTATAGTGGTTCAGGGAACGATATAGCATTGACTTGTTTATAAGCGACACAGCCATGTCATGAGAGAAATTATGAAGCGTGGAGATGTCGCACAGTCTCAACTCAATACAGTCGAGGACGTTGAGCAGGGAAAGAAGGGTGAACTTGTGAGGAGCGTTTGATGGCTCCGGGCCTGTACATTTCATTTTAACCATGGATGTCAAGTACATCTTCACTTCTATCGCTCAGCAGAAGGCCTTAAATCACACTACTTTTTTCCCGACCACGGACCCAATCAATTCCCTTTCATCTATTCTTATTTGGAGTCGGAAAGCACTATAACAAAGAAACAAACAATTTTTGCCCATTTAGTCCGTACCGCATTGTTATTCTGCCGAGTCCTATAACAGCACCTGGCACATGACCCTCAGTACTCCGCCTATCCATGTAAATATCCAAACTTTTCTGCAGTGATGTCCATATCGTGGGCTGTCAGCTCTTCCCACACACTTACCTCCCTCTGAGTGAAGTAATTTCCACTCAAGTTCCTCTTAAGTATTTCATCTTTCACTCTTAAATTGCGATCTCCAGATCCCGTCTCACCCAAAGATCTCCGGTTATTTTCCTGCAAGCCTGGGAATAAATTCCTCACTTTCTCCTATAGTTCCGGTTTTCAAGCCCCAGCAAACATATTATAAATTTTGTAAGCCCTCTTTTAATGAGATTGATATTTTATTCCTGTAGACAGGCCACAGAAACTGCACACATAACTCCAAATTATTACTCACCAACGTCTTATACAACATAAACATAACATCCCAACTCCTGTACTCAGTACTTCTATTTATGAAGATCAATGTCCCAAAAGCCGTCTATATGACTCTCTCTATGTCTACTTGTAACACCACTTTCACAATAATGTTCCTTAATATAATGATGTATCAACGGTTTTTCAGGCATAATAGAATCCGTAGACTTCAGTCAATCGTGTATCCTAAAATCGACTAAAGGAATTGTAAAAAATTGTAAAAATTAAAAACGCTCTTCTTGTGATGTTCCCAACAGTCCTCCAACACACCTTTGACAGGATAATCATTTCTTGCCCCCCCCTCAAAGTAATTCTGCATGTCAACATTAAATTGAACGTCCAGAATTTCAATCAGTAAAACCGAATCCGGAGACGACCTTACTGCACCACAACACAATATAAAAACCTGTGCTTGTATCACAGCCAAACATTTTAAAGTTGAGAATGAAACCGCTTCATAAGCCACACAGACATAATCAAGAACAGATCTAACGAAACAAGTACGAATAATCAACAGAGATTTTCGTGGAGCGCCCCAATAATGCCCACATAGAGAATTGGGTATATTTATTGCTCCTTTATATTTATCAGTTATTTTATGATATGATGCCTCCATGTCAGCTTATTATCCATCCACATGACCGGAAACCTTATGACTAGACATACAATTTCGAATCATGTGCAGGTCTATTAACTCCGCTTATACCTTATCTTTTAGCTGCTGAAATCTTAAATCCTATCTATTTGCCGACTGTTCGACCTTATTAATTACTAATTGCATCCTATATACAGTAACATTGAACTTTCTAACTCTAATCCATAAACGTCCAATAGCTACATGTAGTAATTTACACATCGCAGAACCTACCTTAGAAAACATATCGTTAATCATTAAATGAAATAATAAATACTGCCTTGTCGGATCCCAATCTCTGTCTCATAGAAACCCGAATATAACTTGCTCACCTGTACCAGCACAGGACGATCAAGTAAATGAAAAAAAAAACACTCAGAAAAATAAATATACAATCACCCCTTAATCATCATTTCCATAATATAATCAAAAGATCTTCCATCCGTAAATACCATCTGCCTTTTCAATATTTAAAATACAGCTATTACAATATCTATATTTATCTGTGCTTTTCTAATATCATCTTCCAAACATAAAAGTGAATCCAATGTCATTCTTCCCTTCCAACATGCTCTCTGATAAATCGCGAAATCACCTCTTCTATCCAAATTATTTTTCAGCCGCTCGGTGACCGTACGATTCCACAAGGACGGGCGTGTTTCTCCTTTGACGCCTCAGTGAGTTCTTTCCGGCGATGTTTTGTGGGAGCTGAGGAAAAGTGTTCTGGCAATTGTTATTTTTTTTTTAACACACAACAGCAGTGTAGAAAAAAAATACAATAAATTACAAAATACATAACATTTTGTAATGAATCTCTGCCAGAGAGCCCAGAGAGCGGATTTTCCAAACTCTCCTTATCCAGGCAGTATCCGGGTAAATCTCTTCTACGCAACATCCAAAACCTTCACAATTTTCCTGCAAAAGAATTGCACCACTTCAGAAGCAATTCAATTACAGATTTATGAAACTGTAGCATTCCCAGCCGAAACTGGAACGAAGCGCCTCGACTACTAAAAGCAGGCGGGCCCGGCATCGCCTTTTCCAGCCCATAACACTGTGCATCCACTTTCAGGGACTTATGAACTGGGATCCTCCACACTTTTGGTGAATCCCCTCCGGTTGTGTCCTGCAACAAATAACTTTTGTATAGAATGCTAACCAGAACATTATGCAACGTTTCAAGTACATACCAGGTCAGGCACCATCTATTAAGAAGAATAGAATCGGCATTTCCCTTACAGCATTGACTCTGGCCATTCGGTCCTTGCCTTCCATACCGATCAGGTGTCAATGAAAATATTCCCATCTCTCTGCGTTTGTCCTATCTCGTCTGCGACAGGATTTAGCTTGAATATACATCTCAGCCATATTGGCACAGAGGCTGAAGAGTCTTTTCCTGCTGTTAGAGCCTATGATTGAACCTTTCCTGTCCTGTACCTATCAACAATGTCGTTTAAATTTCTATAAGTACACGATTACTAAGGAGTTAGTGTTTGGTCTTTTAAACAGCAGAAAAGTGGATAACTCCCCAGTGTTAAGTGGAATATACTGCAAATTATTGAGGGGGGGGATAACATTCCTGGGGACATAAAACCAAAGTATTTGTGTTATCTTCTGCCACAAGCAAGATCACAGAAAAAAGATGGTAAATTTTATTCCATTATTTGAAAAGGGGATGGATAATCTTGGAAAATATTTGCTCAAGTCAGGGATTAGGGAGGTTCCTGGATGGGATTCCTGGTGCTTGGATGTAGAGTTAACGAGGACCACTCATATCCAGCTCTTCCAGTCTGTGATGTCCTGATTTCTAGCCTGGTCCCATCGACCTGCACCGGGATTACAGTCTTTCATACCCCTCCCATCGATGTACCTATCCAACTGTCTCCTAAAAGTTGCAAATGAACGTTAATTCACCACTTCCTATGGAAACTCATTTCACACTCACAAGAAGTAAAGAAGTTCCCTTTCAGATACCGCTTAAACATTTCACGTTTTATCCTTAACCATGACTTCTTGTTCCAATTTCACCCAACCTGAGGGGGGAAAGTCTTAGTCTGCTTGAGACAAAACCTATTTAGTCTCTCTACCCAACTCAGGTCCTCAATCCCAGAGAACATTATTATAAATTTTCTCTGTAATCTTTCAGTCTTCCTGATCGCATTCCTCCAGTTAGGCGGCCCAAACTGCACACAGTACTCCAGGTTTGTCCTCACTAACTTCCTATACAGCTTCAAAATAACTTTCCACAGTACTTTGCTTTATGGAGGCCAATTTTCTCTTTATGACCCTGCCTTGAATTATGGAACTGTATTCACGAATCCCTCTGTTCTCTGCAGAGCACAACCCCCTGCCAGTCACTGTGTAAATCCTACCTTGGTTGTTCCTGGAAAAGTGAGGAAACAACTTATCAGGTCCTGAGGATCTTTCCACTCTAATTTCCCTTAAAACAGTAAACACCTCTCTCTCAGTAATCTGTACAGGGTCCATGGCCTTGCTGCTGATTTGCTTCAATTCTATAGACACCGTGTCCGCCTCTCGAGTAAATGCAAATTCAAAAAATCCAATTAACATATCCCCATCTCTTTCGGCTCCAAACATGTATTACCATCTAATCTTCCAGAGGACGTATTTTTTCCTGAGTAGTCCTTTTGCTATTAATATATCTGCAGAAGCCCTTTGGGCTTCCCTTCACCTGCCTGCCAGGGCAACATCATGTCCTCCTGATTAACTTTTAAAGTGTTATGTTTCATTTCTTATACTCTATGAGCATCGCATTTTATTCCTGTCTCCCTTTACCTACTTATGCATCTCCCCTGCTTTCCTTAACCAGGGTCTCAATATCTCTTGAAGAACCAAAGGTCCCTATAGAAGATAAGTATTCTTTTTATTCCGACAGGAACATGCAAGCTTTGTGCCTTAAAGTTTCACTTTTCAAGGCCTCCCACTTACCAAGTATGTACACCTTTTTCAGAAAATAGCCTGTCCCAGTCCAGACTTACCGAGCATTTCTGATCCCATCAGAATTGGCCTTTCTCCAATTCCGAATCTCAACTCCCGGACAAAAACTATCTTCTGGCAAATTTACTTTGAAACAAATAACATTGTGATCACATGATTCAAAGTCCCCCCCACCTCCGAACCCCGACACATACACTTCTGTTACCTGTCTTGTCTCATGTCATAATAGCTGTTGAAGTATCACAGACTCTCTCGTTGTGACCTATACTTCCCGAGTAAGGAAACTTTCCTGAACAGAATCGGCTTTCCTGCAATCATCTGCAATTTCTACAAATACACTATCCCATGAACTGCTTTACAATACGAGAATCCCAGCCAATAGGTGAAAATCTAAAAACGCATTCTATAACAACCTTATGTTTCCTGTAGCAGTGCGCTATCTCTCTTTGAATTTGTTCCTGTAACTCAGGCCGTTGGGTCGTCTGCAATATTGTCCCATTTACGTGCTCACACATTTCTTATTCTTCAGTTCTACCAAAGCGCCTCACAAGACGGATTTTCCATTCTGCTCTGACTGGGCACTGGCGTTACATTTCCCCCGAGTAGTATTCTATAATATCCTCCTGCCGGCTCCGTGGTGTCTAAAGCAATGGAACCCGTAATGCTGACAGTCCTGTCCTTCCTGTAAGCAGGTATCACTGATAAAAGAACATCATAATTCCAGGTTGCTCCATGCCCTGATCTCATCTGCCTGTCTCACAGTACCCCCCTCATTGGTGATTAAACAGAGTTTTCTGGAAAAAACGTTGGTAACACGTATATTAAGCTCGGATGCTTCGTGTGATTGCACATTACTGTTGTCATTTTAATGCACAAAACTGCTGCGGAAACAAGAAAAAAAATAAAACATTTGAGAAATGATGAACGTTATTCTGACGTGGGTCTGTACTGTGGACTCAGAGTAGGAATGGGCAGGAGAGGGTAGTGTACGGTTTCATGTGACCATTCCCGGTATCTCTGGGCTGGAAGTGTCTGCCTCCTCGACACCCACTCTCCCCGACAATTCTTCCCTGCCACCTGTTCCACACACCTCCCGTTGCATCCCGCACTCACGAATCCCAGCTTCATTTTTGGCTGAGTTGGATAGTAGGCTTGTAGATGATGTGGAGAATGTTTATGTTGTGGGCTGCATAAAAGACTGGCAAAGGGTACAGTGGAACTTACATTAGTTGTCGATATAAGATCATAAGATACAGGAGCAGAAGCAAAGCATTTGGCCAATTGAATCTGCTCCTTCATTTAATGAGGACTTTTACATCTTCCCTCTCAGCACTACTATCTTTTCTTCTCCCCGTATCCCTTCATGCTATGACTAATGAAGAATCGATCAACCTCTGCCTAAAATATACTCGATAACCAGGCCTCCATCGGCGCCGGTGGAAACAGGTTCCACAGAATCACCACTCTCCAGCTGTAGAAATTCCTCCCCATCTGCTTTCAGAAAGGACGCCCCTCTACTCTTAGGTCTTGGATTGCCCGACCATAGGAAAAATCCTTTCCACACCCACTCCATCGGGATCTTCCAGCATTTGATAGGTTTTAGAGGTGACTCCTCACAACGACTTCCCTTTGCGCCTCAAATGTTACTTTTAAATTTCTATCCATTTGATAAACAGTCCACTGTAGAGACTCCTTAATTTCATGCGGCTGAATTTCATCCAGACTGTTAAGGTTAGGCTCCCCTTCTATGTTTCGTGTTATGTTGTATGTTATTACTTTTTGGGGCGTTCTTTCTTCATTTCTATACGACTGCGCCATTTGTTTGTTGGCGTAATAAAGTTTACGTTAGAAGTGATTATACTTGTATCGAATTTTGACGACGCTGCAATATTGGGGACCTCGGTGCTCCTCTGGAAGATTCCGAGTGATTTCGTTCGTTTTACAAACATAACGGCAAACGGTGTTGCTCTCATACTCCCTGAACTCCGGCAGAAAGATGCCGCCGTTTGATTTGCCCATCAGATGCCTGCATCGCAGTGCGGGGAATCTCGGAAGATGAGAAGCAATATTACTACGCTGTCGCAGTATTAGACAGCTCTACACGGAGTCAAGGGTCGTCAGCGTCCTACAGAAACCCCCGAAAGTCAGCAGATACGAGACTTTCCAGCAGCTCCTTGCAGAGACTTTCGAATCCTAATCTGCCCTTGGCCTTCGGCTCCTCTCGGACTCCAAGCCGTTGGAGTTGATGGACCACATCTTGTCCGTCATTGGAGGACATCATCATCAGTGAGTTTTCCCTGCAACAACTGCCAGGTGAGGTGAAGCAGGTTCTGGCTGGCTCTCCCCTCAAAAACCTCCCGGCTCCAGCGAGAGAGGATGACATGGAGTTTTACGTCACCAAGACGGAATTTGCGACCATTCAACTGAACGACTCCGCCGCCTCGCCGCCATCTGAACATGTACAATCGCCGCGGTTCCTCTCCGTTCTCCTGCCCTGTGTTTCTCCCACACGAGGTTTGGGCCATGACCTAAGAAGTGATGCCCACCCCGCGGGTTCAAGGATTTGGGAAACAGAACGGCCGGTACCTGTTGGCTGCTATAGGCTTCGGCAGGTCAGGCAGTTTGCTGCTCTTCATGGACTCGGATTTTGGGCGCCGTATTCTCTGTGGCATCGGCGCTCAGGTCGTGCTCGCGTCTAAATTGGATCTGGAGAACATGGACCGTCTCTCGAGGCTACGAACTGCAGCGCCATCCAGAATTTTGGTGAGCGTGAGATGGTGTTGTTCTCATGCGGGCATAGGTTCCGCTGGGATTTTGTATTGGCGGTGTCTACACCACTACTGAGGGCTACCTCCTTTGCGCATTCTCTGCCTCTCCATGTTTGCCACAACTTCCCTAACTGCCGCACCACTGCATTGTATCTCTGTTCACAGACAGGCTCGTTTAATCCTCCTGAGCTGCATTAAAAACTTTGTCTGTGAGGAGATCTGAGCCCTCGAATTCAGTTGCAGCCTGTCCCACTTCTACAGGCCGCCTCTGCCCTGGAAGAAATATTAAAAGTTTGAAACCTGAAGGCTTCCAGCTGCAACAACACCTCGTCGTCACTCTATCTGCCTTCTGCCGGTATTCCTGCCCTCACCGGGAGTAATCCAGAGACAGATCTTCTTATTTCAACTCCACAGCAGAGCATATGATATAAGAGCAGAAGTAGCATTCGGCCCATCGAGTTTGCTCTGCCATTCAAACAGGAGCTCATCCAATTCTTCCAATCATCCCCACTCCCTGCCGCCCCCCATACCCTTTGATGTCCTGTCTAATCAAAAACGCATCTATCTTTGTCTTAAATGCACCCAATGACCTGACCTCCACATCCACTCGTAGCAACGAATTCCATAGATTTACTACCCACTGTCTGAAGTAATTTCTCTTCATCACCGTTCTAAATGGCCGTCTTTCAATCCTGAAACCGTATCCTATTGCACTGCACTCCCCAACCATGGGAAATTTCTTTGCCATATCTAATCGGTTCAGGTCTTTTAACATTCGGAATGTTTCTTTGAGATCTACCTTCATTCTCCTGGAGTCCGGGGAGTACAACCCAAGAGCTGCCAGATGTTAGCCATACGGTAACCCTTTCATTCCTGGAATCTTTCTGGTGAACCTTCTCCAAAGTCAGTGTAATCTTTCTAAAGTAAGCAGCCTAAAACTGCAAACAATATTCCAAGTGTGGTCTCACAAGTGCCTTATAGAGACTCAACATCACATCGCTGCTCTTGTATTCCATGCTTCTAGAAATTATTGCCAAAATTGAAATTGACTTCTTCACCACCGACTCAGCCTGGAGTTTAACTTTTAGTGTATCCTGCACAAGGACACCAAAATCCCTTTGCATCTTTGCATTTTGAATTCTCTCCCAATTTAAATACTAATCTGCCCGTTTATTTCTTCCACAGCTTGCATGACCATCCACTTTCCAACATTGTATTTCATTTGCCACTTCTTTAACTTCATTCCCATAAACTATCCAAGTCCCTCTGCAGGCTCCGTGTTTCCTCATCACTACCCACTCCTCTTCCTATCTTTGTATCATTGGCCAATTTATCGACAAAGCCATTAATCCAATAGTCCAACTCATTTGCATACATTAAAAGCAGCGGTCCCAACACGGAGTCCTGCGGAACTCCACTGGTAACCAGCAGGCAACCAGGATTGGATCTCTTTATTCCTGCTCTCTGTTCTCTTCCGATCAGCCAGTGCTCCACCCAAGCTACTAACTCTCCTGTAATTAACTTGCTAAGGAGCCTCATGTGCGGCACCTAGCGAAAGGGTTTCTGAAAATGCAAGTACACAAATCTACTGCATCTCCATTGTCTACTCTACTTGTAATTTCTTCAAACAATTGCAGTATAGATAGTCAGACAGGATTCTCCTTTCAGGAAACCGTGCTGGTTTTGGCCTATCTTTCCGTGTGCCTCCAGGTACTCCACAGACTTGGCTGGTGTTGCTGCTGCAGCTCTCCTCTGAAAGGCTGCATTTCCCGTGGATTAAATTTCCCTCTATCTGTTTCACCAGTGCTCGAAATAGATACTTTTTGCTTCCCAATCTGCCAGGTCAGGTCCATGTCTTCTTTGCCCACTGGGCAACCCAGGCAGTGCCCACTTTACAGTCCTACGGTTGGAGAAGTGGCACGGTAGCCTGAACCCACAATCGACGTTTCATGAACAGATATTTCCTCGGATTTCAAAATGATCCATGAAAACTGCCCAACATCAGCTTTAAAAACTTGGTTTGGTGAAAGAAGGCAGAGGGTTCTAGTGAGGGCTTGTCATTGTAGTCGGAGGTTTCTGACAGATGTCATTCACAGGGATTGGTCCCCGTACTCCCGCTTGTCATACCAACATAAGACCACAAGATACAGAATCAGAATTAGTCCATTCGGGCCATCAAGTCTGCTCCGACATTCCATCATGGCTGGTGCAAATTTCTTCTCAGTCCCAGTACCCTGCCTCATTCCTGTATTTTTCATACCTTGACCCAACAAGAATCTACCAATCTCTGCCTTAAATGTACATCGGACATCGCCACCGCAGCTGCTTGTGCCAACAAATTCCATTGACTCGCCACTCTCTGGCTAAAGATATTCCGCCTCAACACTGTTCTAAAAAGAAGCCCCTATTCTGAGACAGTGTCCTCTGGCCATAGACTCTCCCAGTATAGGAAACATCCCTTCGATATGCACTGTGTCAAGGTCTTTCACCATTCGATAGGTTTCAAAGTCGTCACTGTTCATTCTTCTGAAATCAGTGAACACAAACCCAAAGCCATCAAACGCTCTTCATAAGATAAACCGTCCAATCCTGGAACCATTTACCTCAACATCCTTTGAAACCTCTCCATCCTTTCCAAGGTACCCCATGCGAGGCTTATAGAGAAAATATGGAGGCCGGGATCCAAGGGGACATTGCCTTGTTGATCCAGAACTGGCTTGCCCACAGAAGGTAAAGAGTGGTTTTAGACGGGTCATGTTCTGCATGGCGGTCGGTGAACAGTGGTGTTCTTCGGGGATCTGTTCTGGCACCCTTAATCTTCCTAATTTTTATAAATGACCTCTATGAAGAAGTAGATGGATGGGTTAGTAAATTTATTGATAACACAATGGTTGGGAGTGGAGTGCTGTGGATAGTGTTGCGGGCTGTCCGAGGTTACAGCGGGACATTGATAGGATGCAAAACTGGGCTGAGAAGTGGCAGATGGAGTTCAACACAGATAAGTGTGAGGAGGTTCATTTTTGTAGGTCCAATATGATGGCAGATTATAGTATTAATGGTAAGACTCTTGGCAGTGTGGAGCATCAGAGGAATCTTGGAGTCGGGGACCATTGGACACTCAAATCTGCTACGCAGGTTTAAACTGTGGTTAAGAATGCATACGGTGCATTGGTCTTCATCAATCCTGGAACTGAACTTAGGAGCAGAGAGGTAATGTTGCAGCTATATAGGACCCTGGTCAGACCTCACTTCGTGTACTGTGCTCAGTCCTGGTTGCCTCACTACAGGAAGGATGTGAAAAGCATAGAAAGGGTGCAGAAGAATTTACAAGGATGTTGCCTGGATGATGTGAATAGGTTGAGTGAACTCAGCATTTTCTCCCTGGAGCGACGGAGGATGAGAGGTGACCTGATATAGGTGTATATGATGATGAGAGGCATTGATCGTGTCGATAGTCAGGTGCTTTTTTCCCCGAGGACTGAAATGGCTAAAGCGAGAGAGTTGTTTACGCAGAGAATGCGTGGAATCGGCTGCCGGCAGCGGACTGTGAAGGCGTATACGATAGCGACTTTCAGAGACTCCTGGATAGGTGCATGGAGATTAGAAAAATAGAGGGCTATGGTTAACCCTAGGCAATTTCGAGAGTGAGGAAATGTTCGGCACAGCTTTGTGCGCCGAAGGGCCCGTGTTGTGCTGCTGGCTTGCTATGTTTTTAAGGTAAGGAATCCATAACAGCTCACCAGTGTTTTAAAAAAGGCTCAACATTACATCCTCGCTTTTACAATCTATCCGTCTTGAAATGACATCGCATTTGCCTTCCTTACTAGTGACTCGACCTGTAACTTAACCTTTAGGGAATCCAGCACAAGCACTTCTGTGTCCCCTTGCGTCTTAGTTTGGTTGTATTTTATTTTCAAAATAATACTCTTCTTTCATTTTATCACCCAAAATGAATAGCCATTTGCTTCCCGACACTGTATTCTATCTGCCAAGTCTTTGCTCATTCTCCCAATCTGGCTAACTGCTCCTGCAGCCTCCCTGCTTCCTTTCCACTACCTGCTTTAACATTTGACTTCCTCTTGTCTGCAGAGCCATGCCTCCACCATCAAAATCATTGACATAAAACATGACAAGAAGCGATCAGTCCAGAATTAGAATCTGGTTTGCTATGACTTACTGATGTTGTGAAATTTCCAGTTTGGTGGCAGCAATATAGTGCAAGAAATACAAAGTGCTACGTTACAAGATACATGGGTAAATGGATTGATAGATGGAGCTTTCGATAGGTCGTCAGGTTCCTTGCATTGAAATAAATAAAATAAATGCAGTTTGGTCTCTCAGACTTTCCTCATCCCTTGTCTCTCCGGTATGCTGCGCATGCTAACTTTAACATGAATGTTTGCCACAATTTCCCTATTTGACACACCACTGTATTGGATAGCATCCCACTGATATGTTTCCCTCATTTCCTCTATCTCACTAGACCCTCGGTCCCCTACTATTTCCGGAAGATTATTTATGTCCTCCTTAGTGAAAACAGAACCAAAGTAGTTATTCAATTGGTCTGCCATGCCCTTGTTCCCTATGATCTATTCAACTGTTTCTGACTGTAAGGGACCTACATTTGTCTTGACCAATCTTTTTCTTTTCACATATCAATAAAAGCTGCTACAGACAGTTTTTATGTTCCCTGCCAGTTTTCTCTCATAATCCTTTTTTCCTTTTCCTAATTAAGCCCTTGGATAGCAATTGGATAGCAACCCACTGATAGGCTCATTTAAATCCTCCTGTGCTGCATTGACCAAACTCCCTGTCGGGAGTATTTGAACCTTCAAGTTCAGGTGTAGCCTGTCCAACTTCTACAGGTCCCCTCTTCCCCAGAAAAAAATCCCAATCCCAAAACCAGAAGGCTTCCAGTTGCACCAGCTCCTCATCATCACTTCTATCTGCCTTGTCCTCCTATTCTTGCCACGCCGAGCATGTGGCACCAGGAGTAAACCGGAATCAACTCCCCTTATTTCTGCTGCACATCAGATGCACAGACTTGGCTGGCTGCTGCTGTTGCAGCTCCTCACTGAAAGGCCGTGTCTCCCGTAGATCAACTCTTCAAGTCTATCTGCTTCACCAGTGTTGTAAATAAATATTTCTCCACCTTCCAATCTGCAATGGCAGGTCCATGTGTTTTCAGCCCACTGGAACATCCAGGCAGAGCCCTCTATTTATTCCTACCGTTGGCGATGCGGGACAGGAGCCTGAACTCACAATCGATGTTTCAATAACAGATTCTTCCTCTCCGTTAGCAGATTTCAGAATGATCAGCGAAAACCGCCTAACACTAGTTTTACAACCCTGGCTTGGTGAAAGGAGGCAGAGGGTAGTAGTGAGCCCTTCAAATTCAAGTTGGAGGCTCCTGACGAATGAAAGTCGCAGGGATCGGTGCCCGTACTGTCGTCTGTGATAATAACATAAGACCATAAGGTACAGAAGCAGAATTAAGCCACGTTGTCCATCGAGTCTGCTCTGCCATTTCATCATGGCTAGACCAATTTTCCTCTAAGCCCCAATCTCCTGCATCCTCCCTTATCCATTCATGCCCTGACCCACCAAGAATCTACAAGCATCTGCCTTAAACATGAATAGACTTGGCGCTCACAGCTGCCTGTGGTAACAAATTCCATCGATTCACAAGTCTCTGGCTAAAAGTAGACTTCGATCCCTTCGTCCTTAAAAGTTAGTCCCCAGTGAAGCAATATCCTGCTTCTTTAATTCATCTTTCCATTACATATGACCTGACAGTTCACCCATGAAGCTTCATTTACCAAGTTTTACTCCGACTCACCCACTCTCTCTGTTTCCTGTCGTAGAGACTGAATGTCCTTATCACCGCATCTCATCCTATCTCTTTCCCTGTTGCTGACAAACTTCGACTCCTCACACTCTCTCCCTTCGTCCAGCTAATTAATTTTGATAGTAACTAACTGAGAAGCCAGAACCGATTGCTGGCATCAGTGTTCACTATGGAAGACACAGTCAGTATGCCAGGGGTCCGTGCGTATCAGGGAACAGGAGAGTATGCCAATTCTATTACAAAGAAAAAAGGCAAACTCAAATGTCGTGAGGTGGTTAAATCACCTGGGTCAGATGGACTACATCGCAGAAACCTGAAAGAGGTTGCTGAAAAGATAACTGTTGCATTGGTCATGATCTTCCAAGAATCATTTGATTCTGACATGGTCCCAGAGGTCTGGAAGATTGCATATGTTACTTCACTCCTTGAGAAGGGAGTGAGAAAAAGAAAGGAATTTATAGGTCTGTACTCCTAACGTCTGCGGTTGGGAAAGTGTTGGAGTCCATTGTTAAGGATGAATTTGAGAAACTTGGAGACCAATGATAAAATATGTCAATGGCAGCATGGTTCCTGCAAAGGGAAATCTTGACCGACAAATCTGTTAGAATTCTTCAAGGAAGTAACAAGCCGGACTAAGGAGAGAGAGCGGATGTTACTTACTTGGATTTTCAGAAGGCGTTGATAAGGTGCTACACATGAGGCTGGTTGACAACAAAAAATCCGATGGCATTACAGGAATAATAGTGGCATAGATAGAGAAATGACTGAAAGTCTGGAGGCAGCGAGTATTAATAAAGGGGGAATTTTCTGGGTGGCTGCCGGTGACTACCCGTGTTCGTCAGAGGTCAAAATTGGGCCCGCTGCATTTAACATTGTTTGCCAATGATTTAGATAACGGAATTGATGGCTTTGTGACAAATTTCCGATGATACGAAAGTAGGTGGAGTGGTCGTTAGTACTGAAGAAGCAATGCCATTGCAGCAGGACTTAGACAATTTAGAAGAATGGACAAAAAAGTGCTAGATAAATTATAGTGTTGGGAAATTTATGATAATGTGTTTTGGTAAACGGAACAATAGTGCGGAATATTATCTAAATTCAGAGGTGCAGAGGAACTTAGGGGACTTGTGAAAGGTTAGTTTATAGGTCGAGTCTGTTGAAAGGTAGGCAAATACAATGTTGGCATTTATATCAAGGAAACCAGAATATAAAAACAAAGAAATAATGCTAACCTTTTATAGGACAGTAGTTAGGTCACACTTGGAGTATTGTCAACAGTGTTGGGCCCTATATATCAGAAGGATGTGTTGTCGTAGGTTTTGAATTAGAGAACAAAGAGTCATTTAGACAGAAATAAAACAGGATTTCTCATCTGCCGATATGCGATGGAAAGTTCTGTCTGTCTGAAGGCAACTAAAACATTCACCAAAAAAAGCTGTCATATTGCTGTTGTAAAGTCTCAAGCTTTCGACAAGATTCAGACTCCAACAAAGATCACTATACCCTAATTATCCTTGTTTCAATGGACATCAAGGACTGATCGTACAATGTGTCAAGAACGGTATGAAGGTGTAGTGCTTACGAAACACAATATTTATCAGGGATAGATTCTGGAACAATCCGACATGATTTATTGGAGATATGATGAAGGTATTGGACTTTACACAAGGGGACAGCGCGAGTAAAAGTTATTGTCATTTCTGGGCGATGATCGTGCATTTATCTTAAATACAAGTGTCTTATATCTAGTCAGAAAAATATGGTAACTAGCATCACCTAATGATAAACATCCGCTTTTAGCCATTACATGCCTTCTGACAGTAAAAATTCTGACCATTTCTCAGTCTTGTAAAATTTGTGTGTGTGTCAAAATATATATACACACACTGCAGCGAACAATGAATGTAAATAACACAACTGTAATAAATGGCACAAGATGTCAATGGTGTGGAGGCAGATGGGCTGGTATGTCAGTGGGAGAAATCCGGGTGCATTTCTATGGTCGAATATTCTGGTTTTAAATCCATCGATTTGTTTCAGTAGTTTCATGAAACCGAAGCCTTACATTAATCATAGATGACCCTGTCATTGTGGATGTGGTGATGTCCTTCGAGCAATAAAACTATCCTGATCGTTTGCTAAGTTATTTCTAATCCACGTTGACCATTATTGTGACAGCAAATCAACCCTAAAGCAAAGAGGCAAGAACATTCACCTTGCAGGGAAAAGATGATCGAGTTTAACAGCCAAATTAAATGCTGTTCCATAACATATCGATCCATAACTCCCCTCTCCATTGGTATTTTGTTCAATTTATTGCAGGAGTGTTATTTTCATACATTGTTCACTGCATTTTTGTTGTTATTTTTCATATTTTACAAGTCTCTGAGTGTTCATTGTGGGAAGTCAAATGATATCTAACAGAGGTGATTTACCCATATGTGATGCAGTCTCCATATTTTCCTTATAGGATTTAAGACACATTACATTCAAGTCGAATGAGTTGATATCCGCCACATAAAATGGCAATAAATTATACTCGCGCTGTCCATTGTGTGTGGGAAGTCCCTTTCCTTCATTTTATCTCTAGTAAATAATTTCGGAGCAGTTTTGTCATCTCCAGTCCCACGTTATTTTATTATAGAATTTGTTCCTCATGAATATTTTGTTTGGAAACACTTATGCCTTGATTGTATCTACATGAAACACTGTATGGTCAGTCCTGTTGTCCAAAGAAAAAAAGATTACCGTATATAGTGTCTGTGTTGCAGCTGATACTTTTTGAAAAACAAATGGGTTCCAACAAAAGCAGTAACATGGCAGCTCTGTCAGTGAACGCCCAAGATGGGTTTGGACAAGTTGATCTTTCCATCTCATATCAGCAAATTCGAGCTCTTGTTTTATATCGGTCCAAATGTCTCTTCAATATCACGAATCGTGCTGCTGCTAATGAAGCTTTTCCCTTTGGTGTTCTTTCCAAAGTTTAAATTTTCAAACCATTAGACCATAAGATATAGGAGCAGAGTTAGGGCATTTGGCCCATGGAGTCAAGGAGTCCGCCTTTCCGAAATGCAACACCCTTCCCAGATGGAACAGGCAAAACGAGATCTCATGCTAGTTGTCATCGGTGCGATTGTGTAGATAAATTATGCTAATTCATTACTGATCACTCATATTTACGCACAAATCTGCCATTAATTTATAGTATCCTCGAATCCAGGGATCCTAGAGACTGAAATAAGCATTTCTGCCAAACTGGTCTTTATAGTTAGGACATCTGTCTACGCTCATCTCATGGCTGTTTGCCAGGCATGTCCAATTAAACCTATTCTATTCATGTAACTGTTCAAATGCCTGTTAATGATTTCATTTTCATTTATCTCCACCGCTTCTGTTAGTTTGTTACATAATTCCACCGACTGTTCTTTGAAAATCCTTTCCTTGTTAACATGTTGATGTACTTCAGGCGTCGCTATAAGCTGGACACAACAAGATTACCTGTCGTTTTCCAAGGTAAATATATCAATTCATGGAGGCATCTGCTTGACCATTGGGATCCTCTTACGTCCGCCAAAGTTTGCATCTTTACTTTAATTGGGATGGAGGAGTGGGGCAAACAACAAAATATTGGCGATACTATTACTGTGTTGGTACCATAGAACTCTAGAACACAACAGCACAGAAAACAGGCCATTCGGCACTTCTAATCTGTGCTGAAACTTTATTCTGCTAGTCCCATTGACCTGCACCCAGTTCATAACCCTCTAAAACTCTTCCACCCATGTATTTATCCAATTTATTCTTAAAACCTAAGAGTGAGCCCGCATTTACCACTTCAGATGGCAGCTAGTTCCACACTCCCACCACTCTCTGAGCGAAGAAGTTCCCTCTAATGTTCCTCCCTAAACCTTTCCTCCTTCAACCTAAAGCTACGCCCTCTCGTAGTTTTCTGTCCTAGTCTAAATTGAAAGAGCCTACTCGCATTTATAGAAGTTTATTAAAGGAAGGATTTCGCACTTTAGTGAGGGTGCAGGGGGATGCACCAGGATACTGCCTGAACTTGAATTAATGCCCCATGAAGGTAAGTTAACCTAGCACGAACATTTCATTTTGCAGCAAAGGAGGATGAGGTATGAATTGATAGAGGTATACTATATGAGTACAGACATTGATAGAATGTATACCCTGATATTTCTTACCATTGCGGAAAACGGCCAATATTGGAGGGCACTATTTTAAGGTGATCGGAAGTATGCATAACGGTGGGTGTCAGAGAAATACCGTTTATACGGAAGCTGCGTGGAACACCCTGCTAGGGGCCATGATAAAGCTAGATACATTAGGGGAATTTATCAAACCCTCGACAGGCAAATAGCTGATAGCAAAATGGGTGTCGATGAAGGATTGATCCATTACTGTTCAGCAATGATTATTCTGGGTTTTTCAGTTGTTTACCAAGTTTTCAAAGGAAGGAGATTGGAAGCATGGACATTTGTATTGTCATTTTGGCATTACTCTTAAGTGCACTTAGTTTTATTTCTTTTAGTTTCATTTCCGCATGTGAAATCAACAAACCGTGTTGGAAAATTGAAGGTCTCTCTGTGGGCGCGAGTGGGAGTTGGGGATTCTAACATTTAACTGTCATTCATTCATTGGTGGCACCTCTGTGTTTTCCTAGATGGTTGCGAAAAAAGCATTCCAGATGTACGTTGTATAAATATCTCTGACATTAAATGTACCTTTAAAACCTTTGAAACCTTTGAGTTGACCATTGGAGAAAATAAGGATTAGTGTCCAATTAAAGAGGGAATTTTGACGTGGTATTTTGGGAGATACATTGGAATAATTAGGGAGCAGTCTGACAAGTAGAGTCCCCGCACTGTATTTATATAGAATGTCAAAATTTGTTGCACAAGATTTCTAGTACACTGATTTTGAAAATCGAGTTCATACAGAAATTTGGTTTATGTAAACTTTGTGCTTGTCTTCTAAAATGCTAATCAGCAGGCAAGATTCCTTTCATCACTGTGCTTATGTACGTTGATTTACTTTATAGACGCGTAGATATAATAAAATAATGGAATTCACAAAATGTGATTTGCTGACGTCAGCTATACAGGTCTGTTTAGACTTCCAGAAATGAAGAGATACAGAGTGCGAACTCTTTTCACTCTGTTTTTTGTTAATCTGATAAACTACTCCAAATTTTATTCCGACCTGATATCTTCCCAAATTAGAGACTAAAGTAGGATATTCAAATGCGTGTTCGCAATGAATTGGGACAAATTATGTTTTGGCTCCTGAGAAATGTCCGTGACAGCCCCACGTTCTGAAGATCGAGTACTTCGCTTCTCACGGCGACTTGATGTCCACATCCGGTGCGAGACACATCTGTAAAGAACTTTCTGCCTGTCGGGCAACTGAGCAGAAATCACATAGAACCATTCAGATACTTCGGCCCACTTTGAATTGTCAGACACACTTGTAGATCAAGGATTTCAGCATGAATATTCGGTAAATTCAGTCAGCGTCATGGTGGGGAACGGATATATTTTTACTTCAATCACCATCCATTGTTTATTCCCGTAAAACAAACGGCATCATTTCACACTGTAACAGCTTCCTATTCCTGTCAGTAACATCACTTTTATAATCAACTGTAATAAACACAATCGACTTACCTGATCAAGGCCTCGGTGAAACTTTTACCAGAGGTGAGCTGTCCATGTGATCCCCTCACACTCGTCCATCATCAAGCAATCCCGTCATTACTTAGTAAATCCCTCTGCCATTCCAGGAATTAGCACAGTAAACCACGTTCCATTTCCTCATGATTCAGGACACACAGGGATTCAGAAGCGTTTTCCAAAGGCACTGTACAGATGCAGCAAGACATTCTGTACAAAAATACCCTCTCAGAGAGGGGTAAAGTGTCATTACGCCCCCGAGGGCATCTTCCAGCTACTGGTGTGCAAATACGTTCCGGATCACTGCACCTTCCTCGTCGACCCTGGTAAACAATGAACACTGCGTTCTTCCATCGGCCTCTTATCCTCAACAATAAACCATCCCCAAAATTCTTATGTGCTTAGGTAATTCAATCGAACATATTTTTCCCCTGTCTTTAATTCCAGTATGAAAGTAAACCTCTCAACTACCTTCCAAAAGTTAAAATTATGAATTATTTGATTATCATTATCTGTTTTTCTCGTTGACTAATGTACTCCGGAATATGGTCAACTTAAATGTTTGGCAATCTTGCTGAGAGGGGATAGTATTAGAAATACGGCTCTGGCGTGCAAAACAATGCTTCCCCTCGCAAACACGTATCCCGGGAGAAGCAGTGATTATTCTCATCGATATTGTTTCATCTGCGAATTACCCGGCACCAGAGAGAAGATGCTTGTCGGAAATCTTCGCCCCACTCTGTCGGCAAATCAATTTCACAGCTCTTCTTGAATAAGCTTTTCCACTTAGTAAAGAAGGTGTTCATACAGATTTCCATAAAAGACTAAGACGCTTATTGAATCACATTAGAGACAGCCCACTGAACAAACACTTCAGTTAAACAATTGATATCAGTTGTGCCACTGCCCACGAGGCGGTGGGGTTATTTACCCATAGCTGGGAATCTTGTTCACGAGCACCAGGGCGTGTCCACACGGTGGACCTGCGTGCTACGTGTGCAGGACTCAGACATGATCCCCGCCCTTTGTAGTTCGCCCTTAGTACGAAAGGAGTTCAGTTTCCGTGTGTTGCCAGCGCGGAGGCTGTTGGAGAGGCTATCGACTGGCAGGGAGCAGCTTATAGATTCATCTCTACTTTTCCCAAAACTGCTAGCCAGTTTGAAGCTGACGACACTACCCTACTACGCGCATCATGCCAACTATTCTAACACAACATGGTAGCTATGGGCCCCGGTCCGGGTCATTGAACAAACTAGTCCATGCCGAAACCTTATATACTGTCTAATTCCATCGGCATGCACTGGGTCCACAGCCCTCCATGTTGTACATTTTTCTTACACAGAGTTTTCACGCTTCATATGAAATTAATATATGTTTCCATATTTTTACAACGTGCACTATCACCCGCTAACAATTAACAGTATGCGCAGAATATTGAGAATATTTTTGAGCTAGGGTAAGGCGTGTGGTTAGTCCGTGAAATTCGTGAATCCTTTCCACGGAAGAGGTATGTTCACACCTTTTTGTTTTGTGGTTTGGTCTGGTGCCACCATAGCAGTCAATGTGGATGAGAAACAACTTAACAAAAGATTGGTATAGTTATATTACTGGCAGGGCATCACCACATCGACACTGACATGAGGGGCATCAGTGACTGATGTAAGGAATCGGTTTCATGAAACAGATGGACAGATTAAATACCAGAGTTTTCCGGCATAGAAATGCACTCGGAGATCTCCCACTGACATACCAGATCTGACACATCTGACATCTCTACTCTTGAACTCAGTTCCTCTATTAATGAAGCCTAGCATCCCATAGTCCTTCTTAACTATCCCATCAACCTGTGCAGCGACCTTGAGGGATGAATGGATTTGAACCCCAAGTTCCCTCTGTTCATCCACACTCTTAAGTAACCGACCATTAACCCTGTACGCAGCCTTCTGGTTTGTCCTTCCAGAATGCATCAGCACACACTTCTCCGGATTGAACTCCACCTGACACTTTACTACCCAACTCTGCATTCTCTCTATATCTTCTTGTACGCTTCGACAACCTACAGCTCCATCCACAACGCCTCCAATCTTCATGTCATCCTCAAACCTACTCACCCATCCTTCTGCCTCTTCATCCAGGTCATTAATAAAGATCACAAAGAGCAGGGGTCCCAGGACAGATCCTTGCGGCACTTTTTATATCATCCAAACAGCCAAGGTTCCACTGATCCCATGCTTCATGACTTTCTGGATGAGTCTCTCGTGGGGGACCTTGTCAAATGCCTTGCTAAAATCCATGTAGACCACATCTTCCGCCCTACCCTCATCTCTGTATTTTGTTATCGCTTCAAAAAACAAAACTAGGCTCGTGAGGCACGACCTTCCCTTCACAAATCCACGGTGACTATCCTTGAGTAGACTGTACTTCTCCAAATCCTCGTAGATCCTATCCTTAAGAATCCTTTACAATGGCTTGCAGACGTCCGACGTAAGACTCACCGGTCTATAATTCCCAGAATTCTCCCTATTACCTTCTCCCTATTCCCTGATTCGGAACAGGAAGGCAGCGGCAGAGCACCTAAGGATTTCCAGCGGGAGGACATTTTGACAGTTCCCCAGTTCTCGGGGAAGAGAGAAGCCAAACTGCGCAGGCGCGTGACGTCATCCAGTTGAGCGCGAACAGTTTAAAAAGAAGACAGCGATAACCAGCGGGCAGCAGAGTGAAAGCGGGCAGCAGAGTGAACGGGCTTTGGCTCCACGGGCTTCGACGGTAACGGGTAGAGGTGAGACAGTTGCTGATTGCAAAAGGAGGCAGTATGCATGTGAGGCCAGTTTTCTGTGGTCGTTGTCAGATGTGGGAGGTCCTGGAGTCTCCCGGCGTCCCGGGCGACTACATCTGCAGACAGTGCATCGAGGTGCAACTCCTAAGGGGCCGTGTTAGGGAACTGGAGATGCAGCTCGATGACCTTCGTCTGGTCAGGGAGAGTGAGGAGGTGATGGAGAGGAGTTACAGACAGGTGGTCACTCCGGGGCCACGGAGGACAGAGAAATGGGTCACAGTCAGGAGAGGGAAGGGGAAGAGTCAGGTACTAGAGAGTACCCCTGTGGCTGTACCCCTTGACAATAAGTACTCATGTTTGAGTACTGTTGGGGGGACAGCCTAGCAGGGGGAAGCAACAGTGGCCGTGCCTCTGGCACAGAGTCTGACCCTGTGGTTCAGAAGGGTAGGGAAAGGAAGATGAAGGCAGTAGTGATAGGGGACTCTATAGTTAGGGATTCAATCAGGCGATTCTGTGAACGCAGGAAAGAAACTCGGATGGTAGTTTGCCTCCCAGGTTACAGGGTCCGGGATGTTTCTGATTGCGTCCAAGATATCCTGCGGTGGGAGGGAGAACAGCCAGAGGTCGTGGTACATATTGGCACCAATGACATAGGTAGGAAAAGGGAAGAGGTCCTGAAAGAAGACTACAGGGAGTTAGGAAGGAAGTTGAAAAGCAGGACCTCAAAGGTAGTAATCTCGACAGTGAGAATATGAATAGAATGAGGTGGAGGATGAATGCATGGCTGAGGGATTGGAGTAGGGAGCAGGGATTCAGATTTCTGGTTCATTGGGACATCTTTTGGGGCGAGTGTGACCTGTACAAAAAGGACGGGTTGCACTTTAATCCCAAGGGGACCAATATTCTGGCGGGCAGGTTTAATAGAGCTGTCGGGGAGGGTTTAAACTAGTATGGAATGGGGGCGGGAATCAGAATGTGAGTGCAAGGATTAAGGTAGAAGGACAAGGGCATGATGCAAAGAGTTCTGAGTTGATGAGGAAGGACAAGCAGGGGACAGAACATAACTGTAGCCAGTTAAAGGGGTTGGATGTGTCTATTTCAATGCTAGGAGTACTAGGAACAAGGAGGATGAACTCAGAGCATGGATTAGTAGGTGGAAGTACCATGTTGCGGCCGTTACTGAAACTTGGTTAGAGGAAGGGCAGGATTGGATGAAGCAGATCCCGGGGTTCAGGTGTTTTAAAAGGAATGGGTTGGGAGGTTGAAAAGCGGGGGGTGGGGGGGTGTGTAGTGGCATTGCTGGTCAGGGATAGTATCACGGCTATAGAAAGGGAAGACGCTGCAAATTTCTGCAGTACATTTCCCGGAGAACATCTGATCCCAATAAAATAAAATAAAAATTCCAATGGTGAGGGGAAGATGAACGTTTTTTTCGCTAGTTGAGCGCTGCCACAGCAACAGCGTTGCACTCAACATGAGAAAGACCAAAGAACTGATTGTGGAGTTCAGAAAGGATAATACGAGGGAACGTCCAACAGGTTCGGAAGCGGCAAGCGAGAGCAATTTCATGTCTCTACGTGTGCGCATCTCTGAGGATCGAACCTACATCCAACATAGGAGGCACGTCAGCGTCTATATTTCATTCGCAGTTTGATAATAGCAGCCTACCGGATTCGAACTCAGGACGACTCGCCCCCAAGTCCAGCGCTGATGCCACTACGCCACCAGCCGGCTGATATTGTAATATTTGGTATGTCACGGAAGCCAGTCGAAAATTTCTACAAATGTACCCAGGATTGAATTCAAACTGGCTGCATGATCGTCTTATATTTGGGGCGACTTTGTGATATAGGATCGTAAAAAGCTGAAGGAAGAAGTGATCTCCATCAGCTCCATCAGCGGCACTAGTCGCCGTAGCATTCCGCACATCTTCAAGGACTGATACCTCAAAAGGCAGCATCCATCATTGGCGTCTACTGTCCACAAAATTCCCTTTCTCATTGCTGTCATCAGAGATAAAGGTACATGTGCCTGAAGACACATACTCATCGATTCAGGAAGAGCTTCTTGCGCTCAGTGATCCGATTTCTGCACGGACATAGGAGGAGGTTACTGGCGGGAAATAGAGTAACTCCAGAGAGCACCTAAAAGAAACATTAGGAGGGAAAAGATTAAATATTAAAGCAAGCGAAGAAATAATATCGAAGTGGATTGTAAAGGCATTTTTTCAAGTAGGTGACGAAAAATAAAACAGAGATTAGATTGGATGTAGGACCGCTAGAAAATGTGGCAGGAGAAATAATAGCGGTGGATAAGGAGATGGCAGGTGAACTAAATGAATGTTTTACATCTGTCTTCACTGTGTAAGACACTAGAAGTGTGCCAGATGTTGTAGTGTGTGAAGGGTGAGAGGTGGATGCAGTTATTATTACAACGGAGAAGGTGCCTAGGAGTACATAAGTCACCTGGAACAGATGAACTGCTTCCTAAGGTTCCGAAAGAGGTACTGTTAGAGATTGTGGCGGCATTAGAAATGAGCTTTCAAAACCATTGGACTCTGGAGGACTGATAAACTGCAAATGTCACTGCACTGTTTAAAAAAGCAGGACGGCAGAGAAAGGAAATTATATACCAGGTAGCCTGACCTCAGTCGTTGAGAAGATGTGCGAATCAATTGCTAAGGACAAGGTGATTGAGGACTTGACAAGATAGGACAAAGTCAGCATGGTTTCCTTCATGGAAAGTCCTGTCTCACGATCCTGTTGGAATTCTTTGAGGAAATTACAAGTAGGATGGATAAAGGGGATGCAGTGGATGCTGTATATTTGAATTTTCAGAAGGCCTTTAACAAGGTGCCGCACATGAGGCTGCGCACCAAGTTAAGAGCCCATGGTATTACCGGAACGTTACTAAGATGGTTAGAGCATTGGCTGATTGGATGAAGGCAGCGACTAAAATTGAAAGGATCCTTCTCTGATTGGCTGCCAGTGGTGTTCCGCAATGTGTCAGGGTTGGGACTACTTTTTATGATTTATATGATAAAATAGAAGCTTTTGTTGCCAAGTTTGCAGACAATACGAAGATTAGTGGAGGGACAAGCAGTGTTCAGGAATCAGACAGGGTACAGAAGGATTTCTAAAGATGAGGAGGATATTATTAGGCAATAACGTGCCGAATCACATATAACTGTCACCTACCCCGTGACCGGGTTAAAGAACCAGCAGAAATGGAGAACACATTGGAGTCTGGTATTGCTAATAACTAATAGAGTTTATTAGTAAACTACACAAATGCAAATATATCAAACAGGTTAGTAATGATATATATCTACGTAAGTGTGGCAATAGGAACAAAACTATGCTCTTTAAAACCTAGGGGTGAATGAATGGAGTCTTACGATGATCAAGTGATTTCAGTTCAGTTCGAGGTAGTTATTTGAGCAACGTTGGAGAGAGAGAGAAAGAGGTGAGAGGTGAGAGGTGATTCCGAAGTCCTGTTGTGGTCATCGACCGTTCTTCAGTGGTGGAATTGTCACCCAGGCAAGGATGGACACACAAATAATTCCCCGCCGGTCGCACCTTTTCATACTGTGAGCCACCGATCGATTTCCCCGAATCGAACCTCCAAAAACCCCACCTTCATGTGGGTGCAACAAGGCTCGTTCAGTGTCCGAAACTGCGTGTCTCCGGGTCCAGCAGCTGACCTGGTATTTATTTCAGCATGCTGAATACCAGCTGTCCATCAAACTGCTCCGCCTTCCTCTCTCTGCTGGAACTTTAACAAGCAGGTAAGTGTCCTTGCGGAAAGGTAAACAGCTTTCAGAGAAACCATAACATCGATCTTTCGAGCAGTTTCTCTCTCTCTCTCTCTCTCTCTCTCTCTCTCTCTCTCTCTCTCTCTCTCTCTCTCTCTCTCTCTCTCTCTCTCTCTCTCTCTCTCTCTCTCTCTCTCTCTCTCTCTCTCTCTCTCACTGCGTTGGACACGTTCCTCTCTCTCTGTAACCGCTCAAACAGTATCCAAATGTCAGTCTCATTCTCCCGACATTTTAAAGTGATAGTCCACAGAAAATATGAACCCTAGGGAAACATAACATTGGAAAAAGTATGGTCATGTAGTTTGTTGCTAGAAATAAATATGCGGACAATTTTCTAAACGGGGAGAAAATCTAAAAATCTGACATACAAAAGGACTTCGGAATCCTTCGGCAGAACACCTGAAGGTTAACTTGCAGTCTGAGACTGTGGTGAGGAGGGCAATACAATTAAAAGGTCTAGCGTACAAGAGCACGTATGTGACGTTAAGGCCTCACCGTGAGTATTGTGTACAGTTTTGAGTTCCGATCTTGGAAAAGAAATGCTGGCATTGGAGAGGTACCGGATAAGGTTCACAGGGATGATTCCAGGGATGAAAGGGTTATCATACGAGGAAAGTTTGAGGCCACAGGGTCTATACTGGTTGGAATTTAGAAGGATGAATGGGGAACTAATGTTGAAAGGATTAGACAGAGTAGATATGGAAAGGATGTTTCACATGGTGGGAGACTCCAGGGCAAGAGGGCACCGCCTCGGGGTAGAGAGGCTTCCATTCAAAACAGAGATGGGTGAAAGTTCTTTACAGAGAGAGTGATAAATCTGTGTGGTTCTTTTTTCTGCCATGTACAGCTGTGGAGGCCAGCTTGCTTGAAGTTTAAAAAACACGGCATTGATAGGTTCATAATTGGACATGGCATTAAATGTTACGGAGAGAAGGCCGGGAAATGGGGCTGAAGAGGAGAAAAATAGGATCAGCCATGATTAAATGACGAGGCAGACTCCATGGTGAAATGGCCTTCTTCTGCTTCCATATATTATGGTCTTATGCCCTTAACGATTCACACTCCAACACAGAACACTATATCCCGGTTATCCTTCTTACCCTGGACAATGTTTCATGATCGGTATGAAGGTGTGTGACATCTCAAATAAAATACTTGCAAGGAACAGGCTCTGGAATTTTTTAAAAAAACGTAGGTTTGGAGATAACAGAAACATATCCAATATGCTCTATTGGAGATATAATGAAATAATCGGACTTCCAACACACTGGAACAGCGCAATTTCAAGCTATTGGCTTTAACGATCATCAGTGCGTTTGCCTGAAATACCAAGTGTTTTAAATACAGCAAGGAAAATATAACAACTAGCATCACCAACGCATAAAGTCTGCTTTCATTCGTTAATTACCTTCGACCTAACTAATAGTTTCTGAGTTTCGGAAATTTTTCAGTGAACACCGGATGCAAATAATGCAACTGCAAGAATTGACACAAAAGGTTAGTGGTGAGAAGCGCGATGGGCTGGTACTTCAGTGGGAGAAATCCGAGTGATTTCTCTGCCGGGTGATTCAGGGATTTAAACTGTATATTTGTTTCATTCGTTTGATGAAACCGACTCCATGCTTTAAACACAGATGACCCCCTATATCACTGTGGACTTGGTGATGTCCTTCCAGTAACATAACTATTCTAATCATTTATTAAGATATTTATCATCGACTTTAGTGGTATTATGACACCAGACCAAACTGAAACCAAAGAGGCATGAACATTCCACTTCACGAGAGGTATGAATGATAAGGAAATGTATTGGATCTACCAGGGACTGTTACAATTGGATTTGTGTTTTATCCAGAGAGCCGACTATATAACGTCAATAGATGTTTGACTCTGTTCCTTTGCTGCTCCCTGCGTGTCACTGTGTAGACAGTTTGATGAATGGGGACATCAAGTGGACGGAACAGGAAAAGCAACGAGTTCGTAATGATCCGTCAAGAGGAGATGGAACTGTTTCTTGACGCTGACACGTTTTTTTTTCTTTCTAGTTTTCTGTTATAAAATACAGCACCCGTGCCGTGTGAAGTATTGTTCAGGTCCTGCTCCTGGTTCATCACAACTGAAGAAATTTTAAATTTACAACATTAGTAGACACAAGATATTAATTTCAATGGTCCTGCCAAGTGGTATTTTAATTACGCTGAAAAATTAACAGAAAAAAAAAAGGAAACCCAGGTTAACTTTGAAGAAACTAGTAAATTTTCCATAGCTGGATCGGGAATGATGTTCCATACTTATCATTTTCCCTGATAAATTGATGAATAGTTTCCCTCTCTAACGCTATTTCGTGCTGCCATATACAAATGGAAAGACCTCCAGGTTCTGTGTTATTTACAAACAGCCCTTTTCCGTGAACCCTATTCGCCCTGCTCTTCTTCTGCACAAACCGCTACCCTCTCTTCATTCAGTGCCTCAGTCATCATCTCTGCATCTACTGAATTTAAGTTCGTCCTGATGTATTTCCTGCCATAAGGTCATAAGATGTAGGGTCATAATTTGGCCACCAGCAAATCATCTGTTCCCAATTTCATCACGGCTGATCAAGTTTTCATCTCAGCCTCAGTCTCCTGCCTTCTCTTCATATTCCTTCATGCCCTGACCAATCAAGGATCCATCAACCTCTCCCTCATCAATACTATAGAAAATGACATGGCCTCCACAGCTGACCAGGGCAAAAAATACAAAGATTTGCCTTTCTTTTTCTAAAGAAATTCCTCTTCATCTCCATTCTAAAAGGACGCTGTTTCATTCTGAGGCTGTGTCTTCTTGCCATAGACTCTACGAACACAGGGAACATCCACTCTGTCAGGGCCTTATACCATGCGATCGGTTTCAATAAAATCGCCCCTCAATCTTCTGAATACTAGTGTATATCAGCTACAGCCATCAAACGCTCCTCCAATGACTGGAATATTTTGCGTGAGCTTCCTTTGAAACCTCTCCACGTTCAACCCGCCCTTTCTGAGATAAGGGGCTCGAACTTGTGCAGAATACTCCAATGACAGCACAGTCGGTGTACATACACATCACGGACTGCAGCGGTTCAAGAACGCAACTTGGAATGGGTAGTAAATGGCGGATTAGCTGGCAGGGACCACATCAGTAATATATACATAAAGCCTCACCAGCGCTTTATAAAATTTCAACATTACATCCTTTTATCATTCAATCGTGTTTGATTTATTGTCCCTCTCGGCCCCATTCCCCGAATTCACCCTGTAATCTTTGTCAACCTTACTGGAGAAAGGCTGGGATGAATTGTTTTTCACACTACAGCTTCACTTCCTACACCATCGCCTCTCAGTAAGACTGCGACACATCTCCATTTATGTGTCAGACTGTGGCGTCGTGCAGTTTTAGACCCGCTTTGGAAGGGACCGCGCGCTTTCTGAATGAAAAGGCAGTGGACACATATTTTTCACTGTTACAATGGAAATTGAAGGTATCCTAACACACTTTCACTGACACCAGTGTACCATGTTTCAGGCACATTTCTTCAGTTGTCACAAAAATCCAAAGAATGATCGATAGTCCATGGATTAGAATAGAATTCGACCAATGTAAGAAAATGATATTGACTTCACATGCTGCGTTGGCCCAGATTCTGGCATTAATCCAACATTTTGAGTATAATTTATGCTAAAGGATCGATCACATAAGCGTCATTATGTTGTTTCTTGCCACACATAATTTAATTGATTTTCCTGATTTTTCTGAAACCGGCAATAAACTACCATTCGCTCACCTGGCTGCAGGAACATAAGCATATTTCATACATATAAATAATATGCAAATGTATTTCAACTCCCGTCAATGCTTACGACTCTATTTAGGTTTTCCCTACAGATTCGGCAATTTAATGTAACCAAACTTTTGACTCCACCCTTCAGCTCCTCTCTGAATTTCCTCTGTGACAGAGTGTAGATACACGTGTTGGTGCAGGTACAGAGATATTGTAACATAAAGCCAGACTGTTGCAGGATATATGTCGGGGTATTCAGATATCTGTCTGTGTAATAGTAATTCTGAACTTGCCAGTTCATAGTATATACAATAAAGGGGATCCACAACAATATGAAATTGGCTGATAGAGCGAACAACAAAATTATTGACTTTCTCCGGTTCTCCACCTCTGGATCATTCTTTTTCTCTCTGCTGTTCCTGAGACCCCGGCGAACTCTGTTTGCCGCGATAATATGACTGACTGTTAAAGCATTAAAGATTAGAATCAAACCGATCGGCAATAAAGGTGTAGTGATCGTGTTAAACAACTGTTGAGTTTTCCACGTTGGTAAAGTAAGGTAATCAATTTTGAAAATGCATCGCCAGGGTAAGTTATCATTGCTGCGGTGAGGTTCGACCATAAAGTATAATGGAACATTCTCCGCACAACTTCCTAAAGCCACAATTACTATCACAATAGTCGCTGTCCTCTCGGTGCAGTATCGTTCCCGCAGCTTTTGACTGCAAATCGCAAGGCAGCGATCGAACGTGAAAGCCACCGTGAGCCAGACAGAAGAGTCCATGGTTGCGAGCCTCAGGACAAGCGTCATCCCGCAAAAAGGAGTATTGAGCAAAGCAAAGGCATAACTATAAATATTATTGATCTCACAGAGTACAACGGCAATAATCACACCCAGTAAATCAGCTGCTGCCATTCCCACCAGGTAACGGGAGATACATTTAGAGAGTCCGCACCTTCCCTGAGACAGGATCACAATCGCCACTAAATTAACTGCGAGGAAGCAAAGAAAAGTTAGGTTCATGCGTGGAAACTCTGATCAGTTTTACCTGACATACAAGCATAGAAATGTGTAGAATCGGACTGAGTGAATGTCTGACATCTGATCCTATGCCGGGTCAGGCAGGCTTCCATTTGGAGAGTGCAAATGTTGTCCGTATGGGCTCCAGCACTGTCCTTCGATGGGATGATAACGACGGACCCAGGTAACAGTTGAGCCGCAGCTTTCCAGTTGACAGCCGGTTTTCCGGTGGGCGGCTTATCGACCCACTCATCCGGACAGACCCTTCATTGTAGCTGAGATTGATGAAGGTTTATATATTGCGGGAATAAAATGGACTCAGTGAGACAGTTTCGGTGAAAAAGTTTTGGAGTGGAGGAAGTACTGAGCTCCATGCATGTATCGGTGTACAGGTGGCGAATAAACGAATCGTGCGCATTGCGATGGGGACGCAACATTAAAGGATTTTACCCTCTCATGTTGTGAGATGGTTTTAAGTATTAAAATAATCACATCTTATCTAACCTAATCTAAAATAAAACTGGCCAAGAGTCAAGGGCATGCTAAAACGGAAACGCTTCGTACGTTACAGTGCATATTTCAAAGATATTTCGGCAAATGAGCAGAGAAAAAAATCTCTTTACGTGTACCAAGATGGAGAGGAAAGAATTGTGTGTTGCCGAAAAACCAAGGAGCTCGCAGAGACAGCGAAGCTAATGATTCTGTTTTCATTTTAATTCTGTTTAAATTTCGATATTGACAGGGACTCAGATTGAGAAGAATACGTGCTGGTAAAGCTGAAAGGACGAGTAAGGTAAAATGATAGAACAGTAGCAACGTTAACACTCAATCACTTGTTAATATTGAGAAAATGACCTGATATCAGAAACGAGACCAGTTCCCGAGAAACATGAAAGAATAAAATAAAATATATAGTTAAACCTGAAGAGGTTTAAAACGCTCATCAGATGAAGCACCATCAAGAGAAGCTACGAGAAAACACATACAGTAATAGGCAATTCTAGTTACTTACCTGGGATGCCAATCGCTGCTAGTACAGGATAGTAAATGCTCGCGATGTAGTAAATTACTGGATATCCCATTTTCTGTTTGAATTGATGATCAGTTGAAAATAGTCCAACTGCTGATATCAACTGTTGATTGCTTCGTGAACTCTTATACGGGATTGTAAAGTGCGCTGTGGCAATTAATCATACCACGTGGTTAGCCACATCAGTTACTGTCCACTGAACAAACACTTCAGGGTTGTTTACATTTATATGAATTGTGACATCGTACAATGAAGATCACTCCCTCGGGGGAAAAAAAAACACAAAATAAGAATTAGTTTAAATTTCTTTGCTCACACCTTTAAAGGACAACGTTGTGCATGATTTCTCAATGACACAGATTTTGTGCGTTTCCAATAAAATATTTCTGTGTCTCAATATTTTCACAACGTGTACGATCACCGTCAAATAATTATCAACATAGAACATGGAACATAGAATAGTACAGCACAGTATAGTCCCTTCGGCCCACAATGTTGTGCCGACCCTGCCTCCCACATAACTCCCCACCTTAATTTCCTCCATATACCTGTCTAGTAGTCTCTTAAATTTCACTAGTGTATCTGTCTCCACCACAGACTGAGGCAGTGCATTCCACGCACCAACCACTCTCTGAGTAAAAAAACCTTCTTCTAATATCCCCCTTGAACTTTCCACCCCTTACCTTAAAGCCATGTCCTCTTGTACTGAGCAGTGGTGCCCTGGGGAAGAGGCGCTGACTGTCCACTCTATCTATTCCTCTTAATATCTTGTGGACTAACCAGAATTTTATAGAGCTGCATCATTACCTCGCGACTCTTAAACTCTATCACTCGACTTATGAAAGCTAACACTCCATAAGTTTTCTTAACTACCCTATCTACCTGTCAGGAAACTTTCAGGGATCAGTGGACATGTACCCCCAGATCCCTCTGCTCCTCAACACTACCAAGTATCCTGCCATTTACTTTGTACTCTGCCTTGGAGTTCGTCCTTCCAAAGTTCCACTTCTGCATCTTATCAATGTCTGTCTGCAATCTTCGACAATCCTCTACACTATCCTCAACCCCACCAAACATTATGTCGTCTGCAAACTGTCCAACCCACCCTTCTACCCCCACATCCAGGTTGTTAATAAAAATGACGAAAAGTAGAGGTCACAGTACCGATGCTTGTGGGACGCCACTAGTCACAACCCTCCAATCCAAATTTACGGCCTCCACCCCGACCCTCTGCTTTCTGCAGGCAAGCCAATTCTGAATCCACATGGCCAAACTTCCCTGGATCCCATGCTTATGACTTTCTTAAAAAGCTGCCGTGTGGAGCCTTGTCAAATACCTCTCTAAAGTCCATGTAGATCACATCCATTGCAATACCCTCATTTATATGCCTGATCGTTTCCTCAAAGAATTCTATCAGGCTTTTTAGACACGATCTGCCCTTCACAAAGCCATGCTGACTGTCCCTGATCAGACCATCATTCTCTAAATGCCTACAGATCCTATCTCTAAGAATCTTTTCCAACAGCTTTCCCACCACAGACGTAAGGATCACTGGTCTATAATTACCTGGACTATCCCTACTACCTTTTTTTCTGAACAAGGGGACAACATTCACCTCTCTCCAATCTTCCGGTATCATTCCCGTAGACAACGAGGACATAAAGATCCTAACCAGAGGCTCTGCAATCTCTTCCCTTGCCTCATGGAGCAGCCTGGGGAATATTCCATCAGGTGCCGTGGACTTATCTGTCCTAATGTATTTTAACAACTCCAACACCTCCTCTCCCTTAATATCAACATGCTCCAGAACACTAACCTCACTCATATTGTCCTCACCGTCATCAAGTTCCCTCTCATTGGTGAATACCGAAAAGAAGTATTCATTGAGGCCATTGCTCACTTCCACAGCCTCCAGGCACATCTTCCCACCTTTATCTCTAAACGGTACTACGTTCACTCCTGTCATCCTTTTGTTCTTCACATAATTGAAGAATACCTTGGGGTTTTCCTTTACCCTACTCGCCAAGGCCGTTTCATGTTCCCTTGTTGCTTTTCCCAGCGCCTTCTAAACTTCCTTTCTTGCTACCCAATATTCCTCTGTATGGGTCCTAATGCCCTTCCCTTAGACAACATCGGTTGCGTGGAGAGGGGCGACTTGCAGCATGGGCAACTGCCGGTCTTCCATACAACCTTGGCCAGGCTTGTGCCATGGAAACTTTTCAAGGCGCAAATCCATGGCCTATCGAGAATAAAGGAGGCCTACACATGTTTCTCAATAGACCCATCTGATCCTTGCTTCCTAAACCTCATGTATGCTGCCTTCTTGTGCCTGACTAGATTTTCCACCTCACATACTACCATTATATTATCTTCCTCGCCGGGACAAATTTATCCCTGACATCCTGCTGGAGATCCCGAAACACCGACCACATGTCCATAGTGCATTTCCCTGCAAAAACATCATCCCAATTCACACCCGCAAGTTTTAGCTTTATAGCCTCATAATTTGCCCTACCCCAATTAAAAATGCTCCTGTTTTCTCTGATTCTATCCTTTTCCATGATAATGCTAAAAGCCACGGAGCGATGGTCACTGACTCCCAGATGTTCACCCACTGAGAGATCTGTGACCTGACCGGATTCGTTGCCTAATACTAGATCTAGTATGGCATTCCCCCAGTTGGCCTGTCAACAAACTGTGACAAGAATCCGTCCTGGATACACATAACAATCTCTGCCCCGTCTAAACCATTAGAACTATCAGGTGCCAAACAGTACTAGGGAAGTTAAAGTCACCCATGATAACAACCCTGCTATTTTTGCACCTATTCAATTTTTGGCCAATTGAATTCTCTCAATGGAGTAACTGCTCCCTTCCTGTTACTGACTTCCACCCATACTGACTCAAAAGAGGATCCTGCTACATTACCCACCCTTTCTGCTGCTGTAATAGTATCCCTGACAAGTAATACCAGCCCTCTCCTCTCCTCACTCCGCTATCCCTTTTAAAGCACTGAAATCCAGGATAGACAGACAGACAGACATACTTTATTGATTCCAAGGGAAATTGGGTTTCGTTACAGCCGCACCAACCAACAATAGTGAAGAAATATAGCAATATAAAACCATAAAAAAAATAAGAAGAAGTTAATCATGCCCAGTGGAAATAAGTCCAGGACTAGCCTATTGGCTCAGGGTGTCTGACAGTCCGAGGGAGGAGTTGTAAAGTGTTATGGCCACAGGTTGGAATGACTTCCTATGACGCTCAGTGTTACATCTCGGTGGAATGTGTCTCTGGCTGAATGTACTCCTGTGCCTAACCAGTACATTATGAAGTGGATGGGAGTCATTATCCAAGATGGCATGCAACTTGGAAAGCATCCTCTTTTCAGATACCACCGTCAGAGAGTCCAGTTCCACCCCCACAACATCACTGGCCTTACGAATGAGTTTGTTGATTCTGTTGGTGTCTGATAACCTCAGCCTGCTGCTCCAGCACACAACAGCAAACATAATAGCACTGGCCACCACAGACTCGTAGAACACCCTCAGCATCGCCCGGCAGATGTTAAAGGACCTCAGCCTCCTCAGGAAATAGAGACGGCTCTGACCCTTCTTGTAGACAGCCTCAGTGTTCTTTGACCAATCCAGTTTATTGTCCATTCGTATCCCCAGGTATTTGTAATCCTCCACCACGTCCACACTGACCTCATGGATGGAAACAGGGGTCATCGGTGCCTTAGCCTTCCTCAGGTCTACCACCAGCTCCTTAGTCCTTTTCACATTAAGCTGCAGATGATTCTGCTCGCAGCATGTGACAATCTTTCCCACCGTAGCCCTGTACTCAGCCTCATCTCCCCTGCTGATGCATCCAACTATGGCAGAGTCATCAGAAAACTTCTGAAGATGGCAAAACTCTGTGTTGTAGTTGAAGTCTGAGGTGTAGATGGTGCAGAGAAAGGGAGACAGGACAGTCCCCTGTGGAGCCCCAGTGCTGCGGACCACTCTGTCTGACACACAGTGTTGCAAGTGCACGTACTGTGGTCTTCCAGTCAGTTAATCAATAATCCATGACACCAGGGAAGCATCCACCTGCATCACTGTCAGCTTCTCACCCAGCAGAGCAGCACTGTACACTTGCTGTACAGTAGATGTATTTCGAAAATCTACATGTTCCCCGAGACAGGATAACAATCGCTGTTAAATTAACCACAAAGAACTGAAAAGTTATTCCTGCAGAGCCAAAATCGAACCATCTGACTTAAGCAAAGGCTGTTGAGATTGGTTCCATCTCCTCTGATTCTATGTTGCAAAGGAAACTTAGCGTTTAGCGTATGTTGTGACCGATATCAATTCATTCGACTCAAATGCATCCTCTCATAATCCAGAAAGGAAAATACGGAGACTGCATCACCTATGGATAAATCACCGCTTTTAGACGTCACTTACCTTCCCACGACAGACTGTCGGAGCCTTGGAAAATTTGCAAAATAAAAAAAAACGAAGTAACTGCAGTGAACGATGTAGAAAGCAACGGCACAAGAGATGTTTAATAAAACAGACACCTTACATTAATCACAGATGACCAAACTTCTTCCTCTGTATGCATAGAATGTACGACTTACAGAACTCATCGAACTCCGGCTCATTTGCCACCATTGGAACCGATCTTTGATCAATCCATAGGTCTTCACAAATCCCAAATGTCTCAAATCATCATGAAGTGACTTCAACACAATTCTCCGATATTCCTCAGGCAGAACCAGTTGAGAACGCCGAGGCTTGTCCGAGGACGATGTGACCCGTTATGTGGTCTGTTTCTGCAACTCCAATCTGGGCCATTCTTTCAATAATCGAGGCACCGCAGCGTATTTCGTCTTCTCCGCTTGGGCCATGTCTCCCTTTTCGACCGCTGACCAATGGTACCGATGTCCAGATCGTCTCGATGGCCCTTTCCCAGGACTCAATTCCGTTAACTGGTTTGTCTTCAGACAGTCAGGTTGCAGTAAACCTGTAGAACGGCTTCATCAGAGACTCCCAGTAGGTCTATCACACGAATCTGCACTTCCCTTCCCTTTGCCTTCACCGTGATGGCTTTTAATTCCGGATCAGGAACGCTCTACAACTCTTCGTACCTATTCAGCACTTCATGCCCAGGGCGAGACAAATTTTCAACATCAATGTTCCTACTTCCCGGCCGGTACATCAGGCTGAAATCATAGGAAGACAACTCCGCAAACCACCGATGCCCTGTGGCATCCAGTTGCGGAGAGGTCAGGATATAAGTCAGGCGATTGTCGTCTGCTCTTACCTCAAACTTGGCACCATGGAGATAGTCACTCAACTTAGCCAGAACAGCCCATTTCGACGCCAGAAACTCTAACTTCTGCGTGGGATAGTTTTTCTCAGAGGGCGACAGACTCCGTCTGACAAACGCAGCAGGTCTCAACCCGGTACCCTGATCTAGATATAGAACACCTCCTAAGCCCATTCTGCGGGCATCGTATGCAGGACATGCGGCAATCGGGGGTCTGCGAAAACCAGAAAAGGCAGCTCATTCAGCGACTGAAAGGACTTCTCACATTTTGCATCCCACCTTGGTCTAAAAGTCTCCGGAGGGCTAAGACACTCTTTCCCTCCTCTCCTTTTGTCTTCCTCCCTTTCTTTCCCAACAACAGAAGCTATTTTAATGGGTGTCTCACCATCGCGTAGCCCTTCACGATCCTCTGATAGTACTCACAGAACCCTGGGAGCGAGCGCAATGCGTTCACAGTCTGGGACCTTGGCCATGTGTTCACCGCCTCTATCTCAGATCGATCCCTATCTACCCCCCAAGAGATCATATTTTCTTCAACCGTTTGCTCGAGGCACGAGGGAAGTGTTGGACGGGCGGAAAGAATTAAAAAAGAAGTCAGCTTTATAGAGCGGGCGTGCAAGTAGACACAGTCAGAGTAAGAGGGTTTTAGCTCAATGAGAAATGGGCGATTAATCGTCCAGTAGAGGTAAGTTACTTGTGAAGAATAAGGATAGGAAATAAGTCTGCGGGACTGCTGTCCTGTAGTAGGTGTCGGATGTGGAATATACGGGAGACTCCCAGCCTCCTGGCCGGCCATATCTACACCAGGTGCGTCGTGCCGCAGATTATTAGGGACAGGTTGGAGAAGTGGAGAGGCAGTTCGATGACCTTCGTCTGGTCAGGGAAAGTGAGGATGTGATTGATAGGAGCTGCAGTCACACCGAGGCTTCGGAAGACATGAATGGGTAACAGTCAGAAGAAAGAAGGGCAAAAGTCAGATACAAGATATTACAGTTGTGGGCGCCTCGATTAACAGTAAGTACTGTTGGCTGGGGGCACGGCCTACCTGGGGGATGCAACAGTGGCCGCACCTCTGGTAGAATGTCTGAACCTGTGGTTCAAAAAGATAGGGAAATGAAGAGGATGGCAGCAGCGATAGGGACTCTATAGTTAGGGGTCAGATTGGGGACTCTGTGGACGCAGTAAAGAAACACGGATGGTAGTCTACCTCCCAGGTTCGTGCCGGGATGTTTTTGGTCGCGTCCACGTTATCCTGAAGTGGGAAAGTGAACAGCCAGAAATCGTGGTACATATTGGTATCAACGACAGAGGCAGGAAAAGGGAGGAGGTCCTGAAAACAGACTACAGGAAGTTATGAAAGAAGCCGAGAAGCAGGGCCACAAGGGCAGTAATCTCAGGATTGATGCCTGTGCCAGGCGACAGTGAATATAGGAATAGAATGAGATGGAGGATAAAATGCGTGGCTGAAGGATTGGAGCAGGGGCAGGGATTCAGATTTCTGGATCATTTGGACCTTTCTTGGGGCAGGCGTTTGCACCTGAATCCGAGAGGGACCAATATCCTGGAAAGGACGTTTCCTAAGGCTACTGGGGAGAATTTAAAGTAGATTTGCTGGAGGTTTGGAACCGAACTGGAGACGGAGGAAGGGGCCGTTGGCTCACAAATAGAGAAAGATTGTAGGCACATGATCGAGAAGGGAGGCGCGCAGACTAATGGTGTCCAAGGTGTCTATTTTAATACAAGGAGTATCATGTTCAAAGCGATTAGCTTAGAGTGTGGATCAGTACTCGGAGCTATGATGTTGTGGCTCTCTGTATAGTTCTCCCCTGTGAGGATCTGCCTCCCTGTCAGCCCTATCAGGTAGGGCCACGTCTACTGATAACAACTGAGACACTAAGTTCACAACTCTGCCGCAATCTCCTCTACCACTTCCTTCAACACGCTATCCTTAGATCTGTGGCATGCTCTGCCTCAGAAGGCAGTGCAGGCCAATTATCTGGATGTTTTCAGGAAAGAGTTAAATAGAGCTCTTAAAGATAATAGAGTAAAGGGATATGGGGAGAAGGCAGGAACGGGGTACTGATTGTGGATGATCAGCCATGACCGCAGTGCCTGTGAGTATGATGCAATCACCATTTCCAATCATGCGCCTTTGAAATTATCAATTACATTACTTGATGTAACTTCTAGTACTAGACAATGGCGGTTCAACTCTATTTTGCTTCAGAATTTAAATGTTGTTAATTTCATTAAAGAACAGATTGCATTTTTTCTTTTCAACTAACTCAACGGAAAAAAAAATCCATTAGGATTTTATGGGATACCTTTAAAGTATATATCCGTGGGCAAATTATTTCATACTCTGCTGGATCACAGTGAATGGCGGAGCTGGCTCGAAGGGCCGAATTGCCTACTCCTGCACCTATTGTCTATTGTTTATTGATACTGCACCAAGAGAACAGACACTGTGGTTGTAATGATTATGACGCTCGCTCTATCAGCCATTTTCAACAAACCTAGTTAGCATCTTCTATCTAGGCCGTTATGATGTGTCTAGTGTGCTTCTGTGGTCGGTCGTGCTTGTCGCTCTCACATTCCGATTCAACTGTCTAGCAGTTTTGTAACAAGGAGAGACGAATGAGTAACTGGCTCCTTGCCAGTACAGAGTTTCTCCAACAGTCTCCTCGCTGGCGACAGAAGGAAACTGAAGTCTTTTCGGACTTTTCGAACTACAAAGGACGCGGAGGATTCTGACCCCAACACAAGTGGCATGGGTGTCTGGACACGCTGTTATGCTCGTGAACCAGATTCCCAGCTGTGGGTTCTGACACTACCGATATCAATTGTTTATCTGAAGTGTCTGTTCAGTTGACTGTCTCTAATGTGACTGAAGTCGTTAATGGAAATATCAATGAACACCACGTTTATTAAGTGGCAAAACCTATTCAAATAGAGCTGCCAAACTGAGTTGCCGACAGATGAAGATTTCCGACAAACACCTTTTACTGTTGCCTAGTAATGTGTAGAAGAAACAATATTGATGATAAAAATCACTGCTTCTCCTTTCCGAAAATGAAAACATTAATTAGGGATGCATGATTGTGAGGGGAAGCATTCCTTTGTACGCCGGAGCCGCGTTTCTAATATCTTCTCCTCTCAGTAAGACTGCTAAACATTCACACTGACCATATTCCGGAAGACTTTGGTCAACAAAAATAACAGATAATGATAACCAGAAAATTCATAATTTCACTTTAGGAAGTTAGTTCAGAGGTTTGCTCCCATCGGGGAATTAAAGACAAGGGTTAACATACGTTAGACTGAATTAGCTGAACATATAAGAATGTTAAGGATGGTTTATTGTTGAGGATAAATGGCCAATGCAAGAATGCAGTGTTCAGTGTCTACTATCCAATACTCGTGTAGTATCTCCGATCTTACCAATGATAAAAGCCTGTGAAGTAGATTGAACAGAGAGATGGGGTGTTATTTAGTTGAATTATGAGTAAGGTGAAACCAGTCTCGAACCGGATTTACAGAAGGCATTGTGTGGGCAAGTATGTATTAACATAGACCATCCTTGAAGTTAGTAATTTTAGTTCCAGAAGCGAAACTTATCATGAACTAAAATACGATAGACTGGGGAAAAGGAAAAGGAAGGTGCAGGGATCCGGGGTGGACTAGCACGCGAGTCGCTGAAAAATGCATTCGGGAGCGTAATTATCCTTTGGCCCTCTCTGGGTCTGTATTTGTGTACAGAATGTCTTGCTGCATTTTTAACTGCGCCTTTGGAAAGCGCGTCTGCAGTCCAGTGTGTCCTGACTGGGAAAGAATGGATAAAACGTCATCTCGGTCATGGGGAAGTGGAATGTGGTTTACTGAGATAATTACTGGAATGACAGAGGAATTTTCTGAGTAAAGACGTGATTGATTGATGATAGAAGACTATGAGAGGATCACATAGACAGCTCAGGTTCCTGTATAAGTTTAACCAACGCCATGATCTGGTAATTTGATTGTGTTTATTACAATTGATTATAAAAGTATTTTTACTGTCAGGAATAGGAAGCTGTTGTGATGTGAAATGATGTTGCTTGTTTTACGGGAATAAACAATGCATGCTGAGTGAAATAAAAATCAATCCGCTCCCCACCGTGACTCTGTCTGAATTTACCGAATATTCATATCAATTCCCTTGATCTACTCTGTGTGTCAGACCATTCAAAATGGGCTGAAGCATCTGTTCGGTTCTGTGTAATTTCTGCTCAGTTGCCCTACATATAGAAAGTTCTTTACAGATGTGTCTTGACAGCGCATGTGGGCGTCACGCCGCCATGAGACGTGAAATACTCGATCTTCAGAACGTGGGGCTGTCACGGACACTTTCCTCAACAGCGAAACGTAATTGGCCCCAATTCATTCTGATCACTCATTTTTATATCATGCTTTAGTCTCTTTATTTGCAAGATATCAGAGCGCAATCAGGTTTGTAGTAATTTAGGAGAAAAGAATAAAAAGAGCGCACATTCTGTGGCTGGAATCTAATCGCCTCTGCGTCTCAGTAATTGCAAGCTAAAAGTCTAAACAGAGTCTAACTGACGACAACGATTATATTTCATGAATTTCATTATTTTATTATAACTACACGACGATACAATAATTGACAGTAATTTTGTCTGCTCATTAGCATTTTAAACGACCAACACAGTGCTTCCATAAAATCAATTTTCTATAACTCTAAATTTAAAATCAACGTACCAGAAATCCTGTGCAACGTGTTGTAACATTCTGTAAAAACGCAGTGTTGAGAGTTCTTCAGATTGCTCTCGAATTATACCGATCTATCTCCCAAAATAACACATCTTAGCCTCCTATTTAAATGCACACTAATCATCAATTTTCTCAATGGTCAATTCTCTCTCAATTTGGTAAACACCCATCCAGGAGAGACACCTTCACATTTCCCATACGTTACCATGGATTTCACATAGTCAAATAAAACTAAACACTACATTTAAAAGCAATGTGGGAAAGACAACACAAAGGTCCATACTCCCATTTCCCTTCCTCCAGAAACTTCGCAAACAACTGAAATAATAATCCTTACAGCACAGCTATGGGAGTCACTCCATAGACATCCATTTTTCTCTCATCTATTTGCAAAGTCGATAGCTTGATAAATGTCCCTAAAGCATCCAGCTCTATCACCGCCCCTAGCAGAGTGTTCCACGCACCCACTACTCGGTATAAACTGCTTTCATCTGACACACACCGTTATACTTACTTCCGATCACTTTAAGATAATGCCACCTTATATCGGCCATTTCTGCAATGGGATAGAAGTATCTGGGTATACATTCTATCAATACCTCTCATCATCCAGCACAACTCTATCAATTCACACCTCAGACGAAATATTCCAGCTCGGTTAACTTACCTTGAAAAGGCATTACCTATAGTCCAGGCAGTGTCCTGGTATATCCCTCTGCACTCTCACTAAAGCTGCGAAATCCTTCCTTTAATAAACGTCTACCAACCCAGTAATAATATCGCCAAAACTTTGCTGTTTGACCCAGTTTCCGATGCAAGCTAAACTAAAGATGCAACCTTCGTCGGATGTCAAGCAGATGGCTTCACAAATTAATATATTTATCTCGGAAAGGGACAGGAAGTGTTCAGCTTATAGCGACGCCCAGAAAAATGTCAAAACGTCGATTTAACATGCCAAAAAGGAAAGGATTTTCAAGGAAAAGTTGGCGAAATTATGAATCGAACTGACAAAACAGGTATAAATAAGTTAAACTGAAATGACTAACAGACATTTGGAGAGTTACATGGATGGAATCGGTGCAGCTGGATATGGCTGAGAAGCGGCATGATATTAGCTTAGTTAGGGCTCTTGACTATTACGACCAGTTGGGCAGAAATGCTTATTTCAGTTTCTATAATCCCATGAATCTCTGAATCAATGAATAAATGGCAGACCTGCCATAAGTATTAATGTTTCACAACATTTGTTTCCATACTCCTCCAACGTGCAATAGGAGTCGCGCGTGATCTGCACAGCAGCCCACTGAATATAAACAGAGACTTCATTCCATTCTTCAGTTCTTCTCTGAACTTTGCCCACATTAGCCTATAGACACACGTGTTGCCCACGTACTCATCATTTACAGCATACATGCGAGCTGTTGTTTGCTATATGCCGGATGATGGAAGATACTAACTATGGTTGTTGAAATTGGCTGATAGAGCCATTATAACTATAGTTGCCGTTCACCTGGTGCAGTATCAGTCCGGAACGTTTCTCAACAAACTAAGATAGAGCACGTGAATGTGAAACCCGCTGTCAGTCAAATGACACCATCCCTATTTACAACACTCGGTGCAAGAGCCTGAACGCAAATATGAGTGATCTGCAATAAACTGGCATAATGATAGATGTAATACACCTGCAGAATCGCAACTAGTATGAGAACTCCTTTTGGCATTCGAATCTAGTGCGGCTGATGCATTTCAAAAATCCAGATGGTCCCAAGACAGGATCACAATCGACATTAAACTAACCACAAAGAAATTAAAACGTATTCCAGCAGAATCAAAACTGTACCGTTTGACTTGCTGTACAGTACAGAATGGCTCCAAATCAATAGTTGGTTAACAGACTTGCCGTTGGAACATTGAAAATGGTAACACAGGGAAATTCTCCTTTGAGCATAAATGTTCAGGACATGCGCAGAATCACGGGTTCTTCTTTCTCTGGACAACATGACCGGCCGCACATTTGTTCATGTAGATATAATCAAAGCGTGGGCTTTCCATGAGGTAGGTGGGAGAGTCTAAACCTTGAGGGCACAGCCTCAGAGTAGGGGGCTTCCTTTTTGAACGGAGATGATGAGGAATTTCTTTCGCCAGAGAACGGTGAACCTGTGGAGTATTTCGCAAAAGGCAGTTGCGGAAGCCAACTTGTTATGCATACTTAAGGTAGAGTTTTACTGATTCTTGATTGTTCAGGGCATGGTGGGACACGAGTAGGAGGCAGGAGATTGGGGCTGAGAGGAAAATTGGATCAGCCATGATGAAATGGCGGAGCAACCTTCATAAGCCAAATAGCCTAATTATACTCCTATATCTTATGGTCTCATGGTCTTAAAATTGACACTTGAGAAAGAACACCAGAAGGAAAAGTTTCATTATCAAGAACGCTATTATTGATATTCAGGAGACATTTGGACCGATAGAAAACCGGAGTTCTCAGTGCTTGTTATTAAATGGGAAGATCCGATTGTCCAAAATCAATTGCCAAGTTCACCGAATGAGCTGCCTTGTTGGTGTTGATGTGGATAGCCATTTTTTTCTCAATGTACAATCTGCGACATAGACAGTATATACGGTAATCCTTCTTTCATCGGGCAACGTAACTAGCCGTACAGTGGTTCACGTAGATTTAATCAATGCGTGGGAGTTCTCAAACAAAATATTATCAGAAATAGATTCTGGAATCTATTGTGGAATCTATTCTGGAATCTAATCTATTCTGATCTAATCTAATCTAATCTAATCTATTCTGGAATCTAACGTGGGACTGGAGACCTTAAAATATACTGCTCCGACATGATTTATTCGAGATCCCGTGAAGGCATGGAACTTCCCACACACAGGGAGAGCGCAAGTATAAGTTATTGTCATTTTATGTCGCATTCTTGCGGCGGATTTCAATTCATTAACTTAAAAGCAACGTGTCTTAAATCCAGTGATGAAAATATGGAGACCGTCTCACCTGTGGAAAAATCACCGCTATTAGACGTCATTGGCCTTTCCACAATGGGCACTGTGAACTCTGTACAAATTGCAAGATAATAAAATAATAACATTCAGTGAACAATGAATGAAAATAATACACCTGCAGAAAATGGCACAAAAAGTCAACGGACAGAGGGGAAATCGATTGATATGTTAGTGGGAGAAATACTAGTACTTCTTGTTAAACAGTATGGACCTATGGGAAAAATGGTATTGAAATCATCTATTTATAGACTTCATACGTTTATCACAGATGAAAAAAACCCTCCCCTATATCAGTTCAGAGGTGGCAATGGCCTTCGAGATGCATAACTGCTCTAACCGTTTACTAAGTTAATTCTCATCCAGATTGACCACTATTATGGCACCAAACCAATCTGAATTCAAAAAGGAGGTGAGAGTGTTTCCCCTTCCGGGAAAAGATTATTGAACTGAACAACCAAACTAGATTCCCTTCCTTAACCTCATAATTTCAATGCTCTTCCCCTGTTGTTGCAATTGAAAATTATTTGAGACTGACAGTGCACGTTGTAAAAATATTGAGACGAAGAAATATTTTATTTGAAACGCACAATATCTATGTCATAGAGAAAGAATGTTGAACGTTCTTGTTTGAAGGGGTGAAAAGAAAAAAAATGAAACATAATTGCAAATTACTGATTCTTCCAAGGGAACGATTTTAATTGCACGATGACGCAATTCATATAAATAGTTCAGCTGAAGTGTTTGTTCAGCGGACTGTCACTGATATGACTAACCACGTGGTATGATTCATTGTCAGAGTGCATCTTTCTCTCCTGTATCAGAGCTTGCAGAACAAACAACAGTAGATTTCGGCAGTTGGACTATTTTCAACTGGTCACCAATTCACAAATAAAATGGGATATTCAGCTACTTACTACATCGCGGGCATTTACTATCCTGTACGAGCCGCGATTGGTATCCCTGGTAAGTAACTGGAATTGGCTACTACTGTATGTCTTTGCTTTGTTGTCGCACCATTTTCTACAGATCGTGCCTCATCAGTTGAGTCGTTTAAGCCCATTCAGGTTTAAATATATATTTCATTTTATTATTTCATTTTTCTGTGGAAATGTTACTGGTTTTTCATGTCCGATCATTTTGTCAATATTAACAAGTGATTGAGTGTTAATATTGGTACTGTTCTAACATTTTACCTTATTCGACCTTCCAGCTTTACCGTCACATATTGTTGTAAATCTGATTCTGCATCAGTATAGAAACCCAAACGTTTACTAAAATGAAAATAAAGCTTTAGCAACTGCGGACTCTCTAGGTGCATCTCCCGGTATCTGGTGGGAATGGCAGCAGCTGATTTACTGGTGGTAATAATTGCTGTTGTACTCTCTGAGATCAACAATATTTATAGTTACGCCCTTCCTTTGCTCATTACACCGGTTTGCGCCGTGACGCTCGTCCTGAGGCTCGTAACCATGGACTGTTCTGTCTGGCTCACGGTGGCTTTCACGTTCGATCGCTGCTTTGCGATCTGCAGTCAAAAGCTGCGGGAGCGATACTGCACCGAGAGGACAGCGACTGTGATGATAGTGATTGTCTGTTTCGGAAGTTGTACTTTGCGGTAGAGCCTCGCCTTATCATTGATAACATACCCTGGCGATGCATTTTCAAGTCAAGTCAACTTTTATTGTCATTTCGACCATAACTGCTGGTACAGAGCATAGAAAAAATCAGATAACGTTTTTCAGGACCATGGTTCACATGACACAGTACAAAAACTAGACTGAACTACGTAATAAAAAATCACAGGGAAAGCTACACTAGACTACAGACCTATACTGGACTGCATGAAGTGCACAAAAAAAGTACCGGCATTACAATAAATAATAAACAGGACAGTAGGGTAAGGTGTCAGTCCAGGCTTCGGGTATTGAGGAGTCTGATAGCTTGGGGGAAGAAACTGTTATATAGTCTGGTCGTGAGAGCCCGAATGCTTCGGAGCCTTTTCCCAGATGACCGGAGGGAGAAGAGATCGTATGAGGTGTGCATGGGGTCCTTCATAATGCTGTTTCCTTTGCGGATGCAGCGTGTAGTGTAAACGTCCGTGATGGCAGGAAGAGAGACTCCGATGATCTTCTCAGCTGACCTCACTATCCGCTGCAGGGTCTTGCGATCTGAGATGGTGCAATTTCCGAACCAGGCAGTGATGCAGCTGCTCAGGATGCTCTCAATGCAACTCCTGTAGAATGTGATGAGGATGGGGGGTGGGAGATGGACTTTCCTCAGCCTTCGCAAAATGTAGAGACGCTGCTGGGCTTTCTTTGCTATGGAGCTGGTGTTGAGGGACCAGGTGAGATTCTCCGTCAGGTGAACACTAAGAAATTTGGTGCTGTTAACGATCTCTACCGAGGAGCCGTCGATGTTCAGCGGGGAGTGGTCGCTCCGTGCCCTCCTGAAGTCAACAACCATCTCTTTTGTTTTGTTCACATTCAGAGACAGGTTGTTGGCTTTGCACCAGTCCGTTAGCCGCTGCACCTCCTCTCTGTAAGCTGACTCGACGCTTCATATTTCATATTGTTGTGGATCCTCATTATTGTATACACTATGAACTGGCAAGTTCAGAATTACTCTTACACCGACAGATATTTGAATAATCCGCCATATATCCTGCAACAGTTTGGGTTCATGTTGCAGTTTCTCTGTACCTGCACCAACACGTGTATCTACACTCTGTCACAGAGCAAATTCAGGGAGGAGCTGAAAGGTGGAATCATAAATCTGGTTTGGTTATATTGTCGGCTCTGTCGCTGAAATGCTGTTTGTTAGCGTTGACCCGAGTTTAAATGCATTTTATCATATTTATATGTCTGGTAAATGTCTCATGTTCCTGCAGCCAGGTGATCGAATAGAACATAGCATAGTACAGCACATTACAGACCCTTCGGCCCACAATGTTGTGCCGACCCTCAAACCCTGCCTCCCATATAACCCCCCACCTTAAATTCCTCCATATATCTGTCCAGTAGTCTCTTAAACTTCACTAGTGTATCTGCCTCGACCACTGACTCAGGCAGTGCATTCCACGCACCAACCACTGTTTGAGTGAAAAACCTTCCTCTAATATCCCCCTTGAACTTCCCTCCCCTTACCTTAAAGCCATGTCTTCTTGTACTGAGCAGTGGTGCCCTGGGGAAGAGGCGCTGGCTGTCCACTCTGTCTATTCCTCTTAATACCTTGTACACCTCTATCATGTCTCCTCCCATCTTCCTTCTCTCCAAAGAGTAAAGCCCTAGCTCCCTTAATCTCTGATCATAATCCATACTCTCTAAACCAGACAGCATCCTGGTAAATCTCCTCTATACCCTTTCCAATGCTTCCACATCCTTCCTATAGTGAGGGGACCAGAACTGGACACAATACTCCAAGTGTGGCCTAACTAGAGTATTATAGAGCTGCATCATTACATCGCGTCTCTTAAACTCTATCCCTCGACGTATGAAAGTTAACACCCCATAAGCTTTATTATCTACCTTATCTACCTGTGAGATAACTTTCAGGGATCTGTGGACAAGTACCCCCAGATCCCTCTGCTCCTCCACACTACCAAGTATCCTGCCATTTACTTTATACTCTGCCTTGGAGTTTGTCCTTCCAAAGTGTCCCGCCTCACACCTCTCCGGGTTGAACTCCATCTGACACTTCTCAGCCCACCTCTGCATCTTATCAATGTCTCTTTACAATCTTCGACAATCCTCTACACTATCTACAACACCACCAACCTTTGTGACATCTGCAAACTTGCCAACCCACCCTTCTACCCTCACATCCAGTTCGTTAATAAAAATCACAAGAAGTAGAGGACGCAGAACAGATCCTCGTGGGATACCATTAGTCACAACCCTCCAATCTGAATGTACTCCCACCACCACAACCCTTTGCCTTCTGTTAGTAGTTTCCGGTTCTAGTAAAGTCAGCAAAATTAATTCAATTATGTGGGGTAAGAAACAACAAAATAGCGCTTATGTATTCGCTAAATTAGCAGAAATTGTATTGAAAATGTCAAGTCAAGTCTAGTCAAGTCAAGTCAACTTTTATTGTCATTTCGACCATAACTGCTGGTACAGTGCATAGTAAAAATGGGACAACGTTTTTCAGGACCATTGTGTTACATGACACTGTAAATAATGCCAGAATTTGATCCAACGAACTATGTGAAACCAGTATGATTGTTTTTTTTTCACATTGGTAGAATTCTATTATAATTCACTGGACTATGGATCATTCCAGGGATTGCTGTGACAACTGGAGAAACATGCCTGAAACATGGAAAACTGTGTCAGTTAAAGTGAGGTAGGATACCTAAATTTGAATTGTCTCATTTCATAATATGTGACTACTGCCTTTTCATTCAGAAAGAGCTTGGTCCCTCCCGAATCCAAAGTCTAAAACTGCACCATTCCCCAGGTTGACCCCTAAATCTCCATGCGTAGCAGTCTTACTGAGAGGGCAGGGTATCAGAAACGGAGCTGTGAATTTAATATCTTGTGTCTACTAATGCTATGAATTTAAAATTTCGAAAATTGCGATGATCTAGGAACAAGACCCAAGGAACACTTCAACGACACGGAGGCCTCCGAGTTCCATATCAGTAAAGGAGAAAGATATAACAGGGAAAGGTTCCGCATAAAGAATCAGTTCCTCTGCGTCTTGGCGGAGCATTACTATCTCCGTTGCATTATCTGTGCCGTCCATTTGATGTTCCCACAGTCCAAACATTCCAGTCGGAGACTCGGGAAATTCAGGGAGGAGCGGAGGAACGGAGTCAGACATCTGGTGACGTCACATGCTCTGCTCTGTAAGTTTTCTTGGTAGCTATGGAGGAAAATATTGTGAGTTATAGACTTTGATAGACAAAGGTCTAACACTGGGGTTTTGAGTGTGAAAACCAGTTTACAGCTGTTTGCTATAGATATGGCCTTGGCTTTCAGCAGAGACTACTCTTAGAATAAATATTTGCAGTTGCTTATCTTGTCAAAATTCGGCTCAAGGGCATGAAAGAAACTGCTTGTTAATACAAGTTTTTCGAGAGGACTGAATTTTTTAAGTTTTGGCTGCTGTTATGTGTATAGTTTATTACAAGGAATCTGCATGTTAACATAGATTATTTTTTTTCTAATTCACAGGGTTAATCGAACAGCCTTTGTTATTGCAATCGATTTGTACGTTAATACAATGAGTTGTGGTCTCTGTATTGTTGGGATTTGGAAACCCACTATTCAAAAGTCCACTCCCACGATATCGTCAATAAAGCTCTCTTTACTTCAGTCCGTGTCCAATTACTTGCTATCAACCTTAATCGAATTCACTTAGCAAAATAATTTCCCTAATAATGTGCCGATGAGGATCTGGATCGCTATAGCTAAAGAATCCAAGCGAACCCCCGTGATGGTACATTTCTCTGACAATGTGAGTTCGCTTGGGGAGCGTTCGTGGGGAACGTTTGACAGTGTGACTGTACGAGTCTTCGGGGGAGAGAAGACCAGTAGGTCAAAACAGGTACAGCTGAGGGTCCAGCCCGGCAGGTGACCATCCCTGAGCTCCTGGAGAGGGGCACGACGGTGATGGAAGACAGGGTCCGAGACCCACAGGGAAACATTCTGGCCAGAAGAAGTTAGGGAAATTTTATTGTCATTGAAAACTTACCAAATTTGATTACAGATTAACCTAGAACTAACATGTAAGAAATGGGTAGAAATGAAAGTAAGTGCGCCAAAGCCGCTATGCCGAAAGGAAAATACACAAACTCGAGGTCCGCCGATCCACCGACAAAGGCTCGGATGAATAAACATACCGGGAAAAGGGTCAAGCAGTATAAGAAGACGAAGCAAGTTTCAGGTGAGCCTCTAGTGCATTCGGTAACCCCAGCGGACGTGGTATGGCTGGAAACTGGAGAGAGCAGGTATGGGATGACTTTCTTCAGCGATTTATACCGAAGGAAACAGGGAGAATGCCCCTATGGAGGTTTCTTTAAATGAAGAACATTTGTTACTCAACAGGTGAGACCAAAGTGACGGACGGGGACCTGAACCGGGAATGATGTGATTTTCAATACATGGGACGAAATGTCCAAGAGGTACCAGCCATTAAAACCTACATGGAAGTACCTTCTCACTCTTCCTCCCCCTTGCGGGACTCTATCCTAAAATTCTAGGTGACGGGCTGCTGGAGGATGCTATTATGGAAATACGCATGTCTGATATGATCGCAGCAGAACAGTGAGCCCAACAGCTGCGATGACAGATCTAACAGTCTCAGTCTTATTCCCGGAACCAGCTGCCCTCAGAGGAACAGATTTCCCCATCAGGTGTCTCGAACACAGGGAATGTTTCAGCTCCCGTGGAACAGGGACAGTCACAACCTGAAGACAATGCACAGAGTGTAGGGATGAACACGCGGTCAAAGACCATGAGAGTACAGTCTACAGAGCAGGTAGCAGGGCCTAGCGATAGCCATAGGGAAAATGAGGTACCTGATTATACAACCCATATTCGGTACCGGAATAATGGTAGGAGATATACCGATCCTCAAGCCCTGCACCCCTGCAGAGGTTAAGAATATGATCAGTGATTTCTAACCCCATTAGGAAACCTATCGCGTTTCACAGCAGGTTAATACAAACTTGTGAAAGTTTCACCTATCTGTTTTGCTTTTAGATTCTTTATCAATCAACCTCCCAGGAGTTTACTTCACCCCCCTTCAAGCCTCACCTATCACCTTGTGTTTTACTCTCCCCTCCCCAACTTTTAAACCTACTCCTCAGTTTATTTTCTCCAGTCCTGCGAAAGAGTTCGGCCCGAAACGTCGACTGTATTCTTGTGTAAAGATCCAAACTGGCCTGCTGAATTTCTCCAGCATTTAGTGTGTGTTGCTCATATACCCCTCAGGTTCGGCCAGCCCGCGTTCGTCTAGGGGAAGACAGGCTCTGCCCCAGCCAAACTGCGATATTTCCTTTCTGTGAATGCTGCGTGACGTGTTGCTCCGTTATAAATCAGAAAAGCAAAACATCAGACAGTAGTGTCTGATCTTAGTCGTACTATAGGGTTAATCGTAGTCGGACTATAGGGTTAGTAAAGAAAATATAAAAGAAAAATGGCCCGTTTAAATGAAACAACCTAATACGCAGCTTGGAGTTCGCGGATTCGTCCATTCATTCCCCATCGACCTCCTCTGAACGTCGCTGACCTTTGGACCCTCGTTCGCAGTTCACTCCGTCGCGCGGTCTACAAACTGTCTCCAGGCGCGTGTTTTCTGTTAATCTCTCACCGACAAATGATCGCGAAATCCCTCCTCTCAGACCCACAAGAAAGAACCGCATGCCTCTCGGTCGATAGCGCGTATTCTAACCCTCAGTTATCTCCAGCCATAACCCAAACATTCTGCTACAGAGAAAGCATTTCCTTAGCAGTGAAACATTACAGAGAGGCCTTTACATTAGCAGTGAAACCTTGCAGCGCGTTACACTCCCCCTACCAAACCAAATTTATTCATGTCCTCATGACGTTGAGATAATTCGCCAACCCTTCCTGCAAAACACAAAGTCCAACCCAGGCGTAAAAGGCAGTGACATAGCTCCCCCAAAACTGCAGGAGTCACACCATTTCCCCCGATGCTACGTAGGCCAGCCTATCCGGTGGTCTCGTATTTCTCTGAGAACTCCATTTCCCTTCACCTAACTCTTCAGGTTCAAACACTACTGGGCATACTTCCGGTCTACCTGGCGATGCCTCCCCCGGCCTATCACTCATGTCCACCTGCTCATGGCACCCGTCTGTTCCGTGGCCAAGCCCCGCTTCCTTCCTTTCAATGTCGCTGAGAAACCCAGGCTGTCCACGGAGAGCACCCCGCACTTCACCCGACTCAGCGGGAGAAGGGCAGGAAGTCTCTTCCTCAATCGATGGGGAGTTAGCAAAAGGGCAGCATATGCCACACGTCCAGCCCTCATACTCCGAATCCATATCCTTCTCAGAGGTGGGGGCCTGCCTAACCTCTCCCGCTGTGGGCCCTGCTGTCGCACCGCGTTTCCGCGAAGTCCTCTTACTAGGTGTAGGTTCCATGTCGGGCTCAGGGTCTCGCTTCACCTCCTGTCCCAGGGGCAGCAGGCAGCAGGTAGATCTGATGGAGAATTCTGACAGGCCCATTCCCATCCTCTGGTTTCACCCGGAAAACTGGTATATCTGTCATCTCACTCTCCACCACATGGGGCTTAGCTGCCCAACAGGACGCCAAGCTATGTTTTCCAGGTAGCCCCATGTTCCTTTGAGGATCCGGTATTTCAGCAGGAGTTTGGAGAACCACACCTTTTGATCATATCTCCACTTATCTCCTTGATTCTGCTTGGCAGCCGCGACTAAAGCAAAATCATGAGCCCCTTTCAGTTCTCCTGTCAGGCGCCTACTTCAGATAAATCTTCGGTGGTTAGTCACTCTCGGCAGTCCCAAAACAAAGGCCAGTGGGAAAACTTGCCTCGTGCCCAAACAACAGATAATATGGCGAGTACCCAGTAGCATCGTTTCGTGTACAGCTGTGACTGTGAACCAGGCGCCCAATATGTTGACCTCAGTTGCTGTTCTTTCTGATCTCCTGGGTCCCGAGCATGTCTATAAGGTCCGATTAAACCTCTCTGGCTGGGGATCACCCTGCCGGAGATAGGACGTGGTTCTCGACTTCTCTACTCCAAGCATGCCCAGTAAATCATGCATGAGCCTAATCTTGGAATCCCGTCCCGGATCAGCATGTGTCCGCCTGGGGAGGCCATAGTAAATGAAATACTTGTTCCGTAACACTTTGACCATCGTAGACGCCCTCTGGTCCTTGGTAGGAAAAGCCTGCGCATATGCAGGTGCATTCCCCGCTTGAAGCAGACCTCCCTCTTCAAAGCGTTCCTGACAATAACTGCCATCCTGCTCGCCTGTACAATGAGGGCTTCTGCCGCTCGGGCCTCACCAGTACCCCAGCAGGGAATCCTCTGGTCTTCCAGAGCGTCCACCAAAACAGCCTCGCCCTCAGGCACTCCGGGAAATTTGCGGATCCCCTGTACAGTCGCCACTTCCCCGGGACGTACCACTTTTGGCTTGGAAGGTGTGAACCACACAGTCCCTCGTCTAAATCCGGTATCCGACTCAATGCTGCCACGCACGTCCTCAAAAGCAGCTCGAAACCCCGGATGCACGGACAATGATCCCAGAAACCCCTCGGCAGCCTTCTCTTTGCAGGCCTCCAAGAGCCTCCTCACAAGAGGGGAGTTGGTCCAATTGAAACGCTGCGCTCCTCAGCGGGGTCCGGGCAGACAAGCACTCGAATATCAAGGACCTCAGATACTCCCACATCATCCTCGGAGAACTACAGCTTTAATGACAAATAACTTCGTGTGGCCATTTGTAAAACGAATGGTACAACAACCTGACCTCAGACCCGCTGTTGAGTATGGATTTTGTATAACTACCCTCTATCCGTAGAGACACACTAGATCACGGTCCCACTACGCCTTCAGGAAGAGGGTCTTTCGATTTCTCGGGTACCTCTCTGATCAGTTCAACAAAGGAGGGATTGGGGAGACTCGCGGAGAACTCATGCAGTCAGCTCCTGGGACTGGGCGCCTTTGGCTATCTTAACTTATCAACCTCTGTGCCGCAAACAATTTAGCTGGCTCTGTAGCCGATAAAGGCAACCAGAAAGTTTCTCCCCCTTCACCCGACGCACGTTTTGAAACCCCGCCATAAACTCCACTGGCTCCCTGTCCTAATAAAGGCGCTCTCCAAAGCGCCCACATAATCGGCAATGTTAGCTGACGGGTGGCATGTTTTTACAGCTGTCACCACGTCAGCGGCCAACCACCTTAATTTTTCATCCAATCTCTGTCTTTTACGTCATTCTGTTCCGCCAAAGTCTCATACCCATCCTCCCACTCGGGGAAGGGCGTTATTACGGAAAATATTCTTAGCTTCTGGTGGGGACTCTCTGCCTGCGCACTTGGCAGCCACTTTGCAAGAGAGGTAAGGGCTGATGCCAACTCAGAACTCGCACTTTACTGTGGGAGACTAGGATAATTAAACATTCCAAATTAGAACACTTCTTCCCCTCACCCCTCAGAAACGGTAGAACACTGTCTTTGAAGTCCCCCTCCACCCGCCCAGATACGGGAAATCGACTTGTGACTCGGCCTGCTCCGCTACATTCTCCTCCGCTCTGACAGTATGGATAGACCATGGCTCTGCCTCACCTGGGACACAGATAGGAGCGGGCAGTTCCACTGCCGTTACGTCAGCGGTCGTCTGAACTGAAACAAGGTCTGAGCACGCCATTTTATCAAAATTCCGCACTCTCACCTCAACTTCCCAAGCAGCACACTGTACTCAAAATTCGAATTAACAATTCATCTCGGGTACGAATATCCACCCCACTCAATACGCTCGCATTAGTTACCGGTAACCTGACGGAGGCACACCAGCGCTCCACACCGGCAACAGCCAGACCAGCACTGACTTAAACACACAGCTCACTGGTTCAATGCTGAGGGGAATCACACAGCATCCAACTAAATCAGTCCCGGGAAGAATCCCCCCACAATTGTAACGCTCAGGTTCGGTCAGCACGCTTCCGTCTAGGAGAAGACCGACTCGGGCCCCGCCAGACAGAGTAATCTCGTTTGTGTGGATGCTACGTGATGGGTTGCCCGGTTACAAATCGGAAACGCAAAATATCAGACAGTAGACCACATGCAATTAAACGATTGAACTTCGTAGATCTTAATCAGACTATAGGCTTAGGAAAGAAAATAAAAAGGAAAAGGACCCATTTTAATGAAACAATCTTATGTGCAGCTTGGAGCTCACGGATTCATCCATTTCTTCACGATCGACCGTCCCTGAGCGTCGATGACGTATGGACCGTCGCTCCCAGTCCACGAATCCGGCGCTCTAACAGCTCTCTGCATTCGCGTCTTCTCTCGACAAAAATCCGCGAAATCCCCTGTCTCAGACCGACAAGAAAGAACAGCATGCCTCTCATTGGATAGCGCACATTCCAAAGCCCCCGTTATCTGTAGTCCTAACCAAAACATTGCTGCTACAGAGAAAGTATTTCCTTAGCAGTGAAACATTAAAGAGAGGCTATTACATTAGCAGTGAAATCTTACAGCACGTTCCACTCAGATTTCCAAGGTCTTCAGTTTTCCTTTTGGTAGGGATAGAGATAATGCAGCACATTTCCCCGGCTCAGCCGAACACAAAAGTAATTTTTGCCTCCATACCATCTGAATCTCGATGGTACACGGTGATTGACCATCTACTCTGTTTTATTCTCGGCCCCTCTGCACGAGAACCCTGCTCGCCTTTCCGAATAATGAAAAGAAATATACTTTGACGGGAATTCCGCAGGGCCACACCGAGAGCTGCCGAACGAGGCGACTGTTACCAGGCACTGGTGTCTAGAGAAGTTTGCCCAGGTTCATTGGAGGAGGATGCTGCCGGGGATGACGACAGAGCAGAGACGGCTGAATTCTTTTGGGAATAGTTCACAAGGTGTAGGATAGATATGTCCCACAGAGAAAAAAGTTCTCGAATGGAAGGCAAAGGCAGATATGGCTACCAAGGTAAGTTAAGGACTGCATAAAATCCACGAAAAAGGCAGTTAAGGTAGGAAAAGTGAGTTGGAAATGGGATGATTTGGAATCTTCTAAAATCCAACAAAAGGCTACTAAAAACTACTAAAAGGGAAAGATGAAATGTGAGGGCGGAGTAGCCAGCAATATTAAGCAGGATACTAACAGGTTTCTTTTCAGTTACAGTGGCATGCAAAAGTTGGGGCACCCCTGTTCAAAATGTCTGTTACTGTGAATACCTAAGCGAGTAAAAGATGACATGATTTTAAGAAGGCACAACGTTAAAGATGACACATTTCTTTAATATTTTAAGCAAGATTACTTTCTTATTTCCATCTTTTACAGTTTAGAAATAGCAAAAAAGGAAAAGGACCTGAAGCAAATTTTGGGCACCCTGCGTAGTCAGTACTTAGTAACACCGCCTTTGGCAGGTGTCACAGCTTGTAATCGCTTTCTGTAGACAGCTAAGAGTCTTTCAGTTCTTGTTTGGGGGTTTTTTGCCCATTCTTCCTTGCAAAAGGATTCTAGTTCTGTGAGAATCTTGTGCTGTTTGCATGCACTGCTCTTTTGAGGTCTATGCACATTTTCGATGGTGCTTAGGTCGGGGGACCACGTGGGCCATGGCACAACCTTCAGCTTTCGCTCTTGAGCCAGTCCATTTTGGATTTTGAGGTGTGTTTAGGATCATTATCCTGTTACAGAAGCCATCCTCCTTTCATCTTCAGCTTTTTTACAGACGGTGTGATGTTTGCCTCCAGAATTTGCTGGAATTTAATTGAATTCATTCTTTCCTCTACCAGTGAAATGTTCCTTGTGCCACTGGCTGCAACACAAGCCCAAAGCATGATCGATCCACCCACGTACTTTACAATCAGAAAGGTGTTCTTTCCATGAAATTCTGCACACTTTTTTCTCCAAAAAAAAACTTTGCTCATTGCGGCCAAAAAGTTCTATTTTAACTTCATCAGCCCACAGGACTTGTTTCCAAAATTTATCAGGCTTGTTTGCAACCTTCTGAGGCTGAATTTTGTGGTGAGGACGCAGGAAAAGTTTTTTCTGATGACTCTTCCATGAAGGTCATATTTGTGCAGGTGCCGCTGCACAGTAGAACAGTGCACCACCACTCCATAGGCTGCTAATTCCTCCTGAAGGTCTATTGTAGTCAAACGTGGGTTTTGATTTGCCTTTCCAGAAATCCTACGAACAATTCTTTCGGAGTTTTCTTGGTCCTCGAGACCTCAAGCTGACCTCCACCGTTCCTGTTAACTGCCAATTCTTAATTACATTACGAGCTGAGGAAACGGCTACATGAAAACTCTTTGTTATCTTCTTATAGCCTTTTCCTGCTTTGTGAGCATCAAACATTTTCAATGTTCTCGGCAGCTGCCCATGGCTGCTGTATTTGGGACATTGTTTGAGAAGTCGGTGAATTTCTGAAGCTTTGAAATTTGGATCTCCTGGACTTTCCTAACGATGACTGTAAACTAAGTTAATTAAGGTCTGAGACCTTGGTAAAATAATGTTTCATCTTTAACTTTATGACTTTTGGAGACCAGTTCATTTTCTACTCACTTATCTATTCATAGTAACAGGAATTTTGACCAGGGCTGCCCATACCTTTGCATGCCACTGTATGTAAAGAGCTGACAGTTGATATCGGGTCACAGAAAAATGATGCTAGTGAGGTACTAATGGGAACAAAGACATGGCAGATGAACTTAGTAGATACTGTGTATCTGTGTTCGCTGTGAAAGACACTAGCATTGTGAAACAGGACCACCAGTGTCAGTGAATGCCAACCAGCAGGAGTGAGTGGCTATGCCATTACAAAGGGAGAAAAAGTCCGAGGCAAATTCAAAGGTCTTAAGCTGGATAAACCATCTGGGTCAGATCGGCTGCATCCCATAGTCATAAGAGAAGTTGATGACAATTGCTTTGGTCATTATAAATTACTGATTCTGGCACGGCCCCGGAGTCATTCCATTCTTTAAGAAGGGAGAAGGGGAAAATAAAGGAAATCATAGACCAGTTAGCCGAGCCCCGATGCTTGGGAAAACGTTGGAGTCTATTATTAAGGATGATGTTTCGGGCTAATTCGAGACGAATGATAATGTCAGTCAAAGTCAGAATGGCTGGGAAATCGAGGAACTAACAGGTAGAGTCGACAGAGGGGAGGCAGTGGATGTCATTTACTTAGATTTTCAGAAGGTGTTTGATAAGGTGCCTCACCTGTGGCTACAAAAACAAGATAAAGTCGTATGGCGTCACAGGAAAGATACTGGCATGGATAGCAGAACGGCTGAAGACATGAGGCACTGAATGGGAATGAAAGGGGACTTTTCTGGTTAAGTGTCGGGGACTAGTCTTGTTCCTCAGGGGTCAGTATTGGGACCGCTGCTTTTCACATTTTTTGTCAGTAAATTACATAACGGAAATGATGATTTTACAGAAAGGTTTGCGGATGGTACGAAGATAGGTGAAGGGTCGGGTACTTCTGCGGAAGCAATGCGATTGCAGCAGGGCAGACAAATTGGAAGAATGGGCGGAAAAGCGGCAGATGGAATAAAGGGCTGGGAAACGTATGATAATGCATTTTGGTGAAAAGAGCAATAGTGCGGGCTATTATCTGAATGGGGAGAGGACTGGCACAGCAGAGGCGCAGAAGCAGTTGAGATTCCGCGCGAGATTCCCAGATGGTCGGTCTTCAGGTGGAGTCCGTGTTCAGAAGGCAAATGCAATGCTGACACTTACTTCAGTGGGAATACAATACTTAGATAAGAAAGGAGAAAATGCTGAGGCCTTATTGAAGACTAGTCAGGCCGCACTTGCTGCGTTGTCAACGGTTGTGGGCCCCATCTCTCGGAATGGATATGCTGTCATTGGAGAGAGACCAGCGGAGGTCCCCGAGAATGATTCCTGGAATTCCGCGGTTAACATATGAGGAGTTTTTGGCAGCCTTGGGCTTGTACTCAGTGAAAATTATATGAATGCATGGGAATCCCATTGAATGTCGGAAGGACGATGTGGAGGAGATGTTTCCTTTTGTGGGGTCTCCATAAATAGATGGTACGGCCTCAAATTCGAAGGCGATTGCATTGGGGAGATGGTACAGCCTCAATTTCGAGGGGTGATTGTATTGGGAAGGATGCTGAGGGGATTTCCATCTGTATTGCTTTGAAGACAGTGCAGAGATAATTGTAGATGTGACTGTATTACAGAATATGAAGCGGAGATTAGAGATTTTATGGCATTTGCAAATTTGCTTAGGGCCATAGCAACTGTGATTGTATTGGAGGAGCTGCAGTGCGTTGCGGATTGTAGTGCATTGCAGAGGGTCCAAATGGGAATGTGATTGTTTTCGAGAGAGGGCGGAGAGGATTCTCGTCTGCTATTGCAATGGTGACAGTGCTGAGGGTATTACGGTTATGTGATTGTTATGGAAATGATTCAGAGTGGATTAGGCTTGAATTTGCATTAGAGACGGTAGTAACTTGATTTGAATGTGAGGGTATTGGGGAGGGTGCAGACGGCGTTTGGGTTTTGATTGTATCGGAAAGGGTGGAGTGTCGATTGCGATGTAGTTGTATTTAGGAAGGTACCGGGTATTTTTTGATGTGATTGTATTGGAGGAAATTCAGAAGGAAATGGGATGTGATTATATTGGAGAAGGCGCAGAGGGGATAAGGGGTTTATTGCATTGGGAAATTGAAGAGGGGATTGGGGATTTTACAGGAGGCGATGCCGAGGGGACTGGGATTGCTATTCCGTTTGCAGTGCTACCGTGTTCGGATGTGGCCCAAGTGCGGAGTGAGAGACGCTGAAGCAGGTCGGTAGTTCACAGACTTTAATACGAACAGTTTTAAAGGGAAGATAAACCAATAAACTCTGGGCAAAACAGAAGCGTTAACTGTAGCTCTCAAAAGGAAAACAAAGCCTACAATTCGCTGAAAAGAACATCTAAACATTAAACTAACGCCGCTAGTCCTCGGAGTCGGTTGATCTGAAAGTCCAATAGCTCAGAGAAGGCCGAATACAAAACAGCAGCGAATTGTTGCTATGCTCTGTCCAAGACGCGACAAGCACTAAGACGACAAGAATGGAGTTCAATACTATCACGATTAAATAATAATTACCTTACCCGTACAAACTCACAAGCGCAATTGCCGTATTTACAGCGCTGCCGAATCCGTGGCTGTGTCATGTCCACCTCTCTAGGCGCAGCCCCTGAGGCGCCACAGACCTGTGTCCGCTACAAGTCCCGGATCAGCGGCTTGTCCAAGATATCCTTCGCTGCGATCCAAGTACGTTCTTCTGGGCCACAACCTTCCCGGTCCACAAGGTACTGGACCTTACCACGTACCCGGCGAGATGACAGGAGTCGCCGCACAGTATAGACAAGGGAATTATCTGCCAGGAGGGGGAGGTGGGGCGACTGGGGCAAAGGGGGGAGGTAACAACTAGCTTGAGCTGGGAAACCTGGAATACTGAGTGTTTCTTCATATCATAAGGGGACGTGAGACTGGACCCAAATACAGGACGCAGGCACTGCAGTAATAGGGGCAGGACGGGAACAGCTACACGATAGAACAAGATGTGGGAACCATGGCGTGCATGCGGTACGTGGCGTTCAAGGTGATCCTGTGGTTCAGAGAGGATCCAAGAGTTCAGAGAGGATCGCGGAGTTCCGAGAGGATCCCGGAGTTTAGAGTGGATCCCGGAGTTCAGAGAGGATCGCGGTTCAGAGAGGTTAGGAGACTCGGTTAGAGGATGGGTTGATGGGACTAGGAGTGCTGGGAGGATAGCCCCCTGGGCGGGCCGGAGAAATCCTGGGCAGGGCCCGGACCTCCTGGCAGGTCGCGGAGCAAAACCCGTAGGAGGCGAGGGATCGGAAGGGGCAGGGTCCCCCGCCGGGCCACGGCAGTCCGGCCTGGCTTACCCGAAGGAGGCAAGGGATAGGAAGGGAGCTCGGTCCAGGGTGACTTCCAGACTCACTCGCAGAGCTGGTCTATAACGGGGTGCACTCCAAGCCAGGATGAACAGGACGACCCCCCAACTATACTCTGTCCCAGAGTCCCTTATATCCGCCGCCAACCGATAGGCATCATGTGCGCCTCCTTGAGCCCAAACAAGCCAAGATGATCTTAGGCTGTGACAATTTGAACTCAAGGCGAAGCGAGGGACGGGCAAAGGACCCGGCGTCCGCGGGCCGGATCAAGAACCGGAATGCAGGCTCCGGGCCGGACCATAACACTTATGCTGGCAGACGCAATCTATAGGGCACCTTGTTGACGGCTTTTTTCCACTACAAACGGTGCCACCTAGCGGGGCGAAGGCAGACTTCTGAAAACTCGTCTGAAGTCCAGTGTGTCCTGAACTGGGAAACAATGCATGAAACTCGATCATGATGAAGTGGAACGTAGCTTGCTGCCATAATTCCCGGAATGACAGAGGAATTTTCTGAGTAAAGACGGAACAGTTTGATGATAAATGGGTGCGAGGGTATCACATTGACAGTTTAACTTCAGATTTTAAATTTATTTTATATGTTTGACCAACGCCATTATCAAGTAATTAGATGGTGTTTATTATATAAGCAATGTTACAGTCAGGAATAGCAAGCTGTTGTGATATGCAAAGTGCTGTTTATTTTACGGGAATAAACAATGGATGTTGGGTGAAATTAAAATCTATCCCCTCCCCAGCAGGACGCTGTCTGAATTTACAGAATATTCATATCCATAATCCATGATCTACTCTGTGTGTGTGACATTCTACTGTCAAAAGTGGCCGAACAATCTGATCGGTTCAGTGTAAAATCTATTCCGTTACCCTACATATATAACGTTTTTTACAGATGTGTCTCGACAGCTGATGCGGCGCGTCAAGTCACGATGAGACGGAGAATTGTTCAATCTTGGCGGTCGAGAATCCCTGAATCTTCAGACTATGAGGGGTTGTCACAGAAACCTTTCACAGAAGCTCAAACGTATGTGTCCCAATTCGTTCGGAACACCAATTTTAATGTCTTAATTATTAAAGTCTGGTTTGGGAAGATATCTAGGCGGAGTCAAGTTTAGAATACTTTATCAGATAAAAGTAACATAGTGAAAATAGCTTGGCTTCTGTGGCTGGAAATCTAATGGTCTCTGCGTCTCATTAATTGCAAGGTGGAAGGCAAAACAGACCTGCATAGTTGACGTCAGCAATTCTATTTTATGAGTTCCATTATTTTATTTTAACTACGCCTCCACACAATAGTTCAACAAAGCTAAACACATTGATGACAGGAATCCAGTCTGCTCATTAGTATTTTTGAAGACAAGCACAGTGATTACATAAAACCAATTTTCCATATGAACTCGAAATTCAAAATCAGTGTATTAGAAATCTTGTGCAAAATATGGAAACGCCGTGTGTAAAGTCTTATTTTGAGATTGCTACCGAATTATTCCAATCTTTCTCCAAAAAATACCATATTTAAATCCCTTAATGAAATAAACACTAATCATTAATTTCTATGATGGCCAATTGTCTCTGAATCTGAGAAACCCGTAAACAGATTCGAGACCATCACTTTTGCAAAACGTTATCGTGGATTTCACTTGACTAGTGAACAATACAACAGATTTTAAAGTTATGCGGGAAAGACAACACGAAAATCAGTGATTCTAACATCCTTCCTTCGGAAACTTGACAAAACAACCGGAAACTAAAAATAATCATTACAACACTGTAACGAATTACTCCTACATAGACATCAATTTTGTTATCATCTATTTGCATGACTAGAGTTTGATAAATGTCCCTAACACATCTAGCTCTATCACCGCCCGTAGCAGGGTGTTCCACGCACTTACCACTCTGCATAATCTGCTTTCTTCTGAAACACACCGTTATACTTACTTCCACTCAATTTAAAATAATGCCCTCTTTCATTGGTCATTTCCACAATGGGAAAATGCCTCTGAGTGTGTATTATATCAACGCCCTTCACCAACAAGTATACCTCACACTTCATCCTCATTTGCTCCAGGAAGAAAAGTTCTAACTCGTTTAACTTCACAGGACATACCGTCAAGACCAAACACTCAATACATACACTCAAAAAATCTGCCAAATCCTTCCTTTAATAAACGTCTACCAATAACATCGCCAATGCTTTGTTGTTTGTCCCCCTTTCCCATCCTAACTAAGAGGATCTTAATGGTCAAGTCGATACCTTTAAGAACTAATATATTTACTCTGGAATGGGACAGGAATTCTAGTGTATTCAGCTTACAGCGATGCTCTGAAATACGTCAACACTATAATTTAACATGTTGACAGGAAGGGATTTTCAAAGAAAAGTTGGTGAACTCTGAAAATTGGTGCAGTCCTTTACCGGGGAAAGATTATTGAAATGAACAATAATGCGCTTCGCCTTTTGTTGCAATTGATAATTATCTACGGTGACAGTCCAGTTTGTAAAAATATTGAAACTAATAAATATTTTATTTGAAAGGTAAAAGTCCTGTCACTGAGAATGAATGTACAACGCTCTCGTTCGAAAGTCTGATTAATCAAAATTAAATATAATTGTTATTTTGTGATTATGCCGCGGGAGCGATTTTAATTGCACGATGACACAATTTATATAAATAGTTCACCTGAAGTGTTTGTTTAGTGGACTGTCGCTAATGTGACTGACCACGTGGTATGATCATTGTCAGCTCCTGTATAAGAGCTTACAAAACTGTCGACTGTTGATATCGGCAGATGGACTATTTTCAACTGATCACTAACTCCCACAGAAAATGGGATATCCAGCAATTTACTACATCGCGAGTACTTACTATCCTGTGCTAGCAGCGACTGGTATCCCTGGTAAGTAACTGGAACTGACTGCTGCTGTATGTGTGCGTTTTGTTCCTGTAACATTTGTTGCAGATGGTGCCTCATTTGATGAGTGTTTTAAGCCTAGTTAGGTTTAAGTATGTATCACATTTTCTAATTTAATATTTCTCTGGAGTTGTTACTCGTTTCTGATGTCCAATCGATTGAGTGTTAATATTTATACTATTCTTACATTTACTTCACTCGACCTTCCATCTTTCCCAACGCGTATTGTTCTAAATTCGATTCTACATCGATGTAGAAATTGAGACATTTACTAAAATGGAAGCAAAATCTTTAGCGACGCTGCTGCTTTCTCTGCGAAATCCGCTGTTTTTCAGCAACATATATTATTTCCCTTTCCGTCCTAATGCCACTATCTATTCGTCGAAATGTGTTTGAAGTTGCCACAATAACGTGCAAAACTCTTTCATTTTACTGTTTTCCACTTTTTGCCGCTTTTAATTAAGATACGATTAGATGAGAATTATTTTATTTCTTACATCTATCTCACAATATGAGGATGTAAAGATCTGTATGTGCATCTCCGTCACTATGAAGACGATTCAAGTTTATTTGCCACTGCACATCAAACCATAAGTTTCACTCCGCCGTCCCGCCACCTTAAATTGTTATCTGCTAAGGAACAGTCTCCCTCGTCCATTTTATTCCCACAATATATAAAACCTTCAGCCTTCTCAGCTCTCTACATGAGTGGGCCGATAAACCAAAAAACCCAATGCCAACTGGAACGCTGTTGCTCAACTGTTACTCGGGCCCGTGGTTATCATCCAATCAAAGGACAGTGACGGAGCCCGTACGAACTACTTTTCCACTCTCCGAATCGAAGTCTGCCTGACCGGGCATAGGATCAACACGTTTCTATGCGTACATATCAAGTAAAAATGATCAGGTTTGTGCGCATGAACCTAACTCTTCTGTGCTCCCTTGCAGTTAATTTAATGGCGATTGTGATCCTGTCTCTGGGAAACTGCGGACTCTCTAAATGCATCTCACGGTACCTGGTGGCAATGGCAGCAGCCGATTTAATGGGTGTTATTTTCGCTGTTATACTCTCTGAGATCAATAATATTTATCTTTACGCCCTTTCTTTGCTCATTACACCGGTTTGCACCGTGACGCTTGTCCTGAGGCTCGCAACCATGGACTGTTCTGTCTGGCTCACGGTTGCTTTCACGTTCGATCGCTGTATTGCGATCTGTAGTGAAAAGCTGCGGGAACGATACTGCACCGAGAGGACAGCGACTGTTGTGATAGTGATTGTGTGTTTAGCATGTTGTGCGAAGTGTGCTCCGTTCTACTTTGCGGTAGAACCTTACCATATCGTTGATAACGTACCCTGGCAATGTATTTTCGGAATGGATTACCTTACCTTACCAGCGTGGAAAGCATATCAGTTGTTTCACACTATCAGTAAACTTTTATTGCCGATCGGTTTGATTCTACTTTTTAATACTTTAACAGTTAGTCATATTATTGCGGCAAACAGAGTTCGCCGGGGGCTCAGGAACAGCAGAGCGGAAAAGAATGATCCAGAGGTGGAGAAACGGAGAAAGTCAATAATTTTGTTGTTTGCTCTATCAGCCAATTTCATATTGTTGTCTATCCCCTATATTGTATATACTATGAACTGGCAAATTCAGAATTACTCTTACACTGACAGATATTTGAATACCCCGACATACATCCTGCAACAGTTTGCGTTTATGTTGCAGTTTCTCTGTACCTGCACCAACACGTGTATCTACACTCTGACACAGAGGAAATTCAGGGAGGAACTGAAGAGTGGAGTCAAACGTCTCGTTACGTTAAATTTTCGGCTCCGCTTGTAAACCGATATCGAATTGTAAGCTTTGACTGGAATTTAGATGCTTTCCTATCTTATTTAAATGTCTGGTAAATGTCACTGTAGTTTCCGGCTCCCAGTGAAGTCAGCAAAATTAATTCAATTGAGTAAGGCATGAAAAAACAAAAATGAGCAGATCTGACCGCTGCAACAGCCGATATTGTTTTCAAAATTTTGGCTTAGTGCCTGAATCTGAGCCAACGAATCACGCGAAGGCAGTATGAATTTTACCGACATTGATAGAATTTTATTCTAATTCACTGGACCATGTGTCATTACAGGGATTTCTGTGACAAGTGTAGAAATGCCTGAAACTGGGAAAGTTGGTGTAATTTAAAGTGAGCTATGATATCTACAATTTTCATTGTAATAGTGCAAAATTTTTGACCACTGCATTTTCATTCAGAAAGCCCACGGTCCCTTCCAAAGCGGGTCTAAAACTGCACGACGCCCAGCTTAACCTATAAATTAGGATATGCAGCAGTCTTGCCGGGAGGGGATGGTATTAGAAATGCAACTGTGGCGTAAATAAAAATTCTTCCCTTCCCTTATGAGTAATGTTGTCAAAGATTACTGCGAGGGGATGGTATCAGAGGTTAAGCTGTGGAATTTCTTGTTCTGTTAATTTTCCACGTAATTAAAATGCACATTCTGCAGAAGCGTCGACCCTAATGTATTGTGCCTACTAATGTTTTGAAATTAAAATTCTGGAAATTGCGATGATTTTGGTGCAATACTTCACCCAGCACGGGTTCTGAATTATACAACAGTAAACGAGAGAGATCAACAAGATGTCAGCGTCAAGAACCAGTTATATTGCGTCTTGCCGGAGCGTAACTACCTCCGTTGCATTTTCGGTTCCGTCCAATTGATGACCCCACACTCCAAATATTCTACACTTGTGACGCAAAGGAAATTCACGGTGCTCTGAGGAAGGGAGTCAAACATCTGTTGGCGTTATGAGGTCGGTACTATGGATAAAATAAAAATACAATTACAACTTTTCTTGGTAGATCAAATAAATTCCTGTATCTGTCATATCTCCAGTAAAAACGACAAATATTCAAGGAGCCTGGTAGGCGAAGGTTAGTAGCTCAGATTCGTTATTACTCTGAATTCAGGTTTAATATCACTGGCATATATCGTGAAATTAATTGCTTACCGGCGGCAATACAAAGAAGTTTTGTTAAAAATATATAAAAATTAAAATAAGAAATATATATAAATTAACAACCTAAATGCAGTACAAAGTGGGAATATATTGAGATAGTGTTCAGGAGTTCACTCTCCATTTGGAAATTTGATGGCATCGCGCATTAATGTTCTCCAATCGGGAGCGGGAAAATCTGCTTTCTTTCTCAACGATGTAGATTTTCGACGGTAATGGATTATCCGGGACCAGAGAAAAGAAGCACCTCATTTTCAGAAGGCATTTGATAAGGTCCCACGTAGGAGATTGGTGGGTAAAATCAAAGCTCATGGCATTGGGGGGGAGACATTGACATCGATAGAAAACTGGTTGGCAGATTGAAAGCAAAGGGTACCGGTGAATGGGTGTTTCTCGGAATGGCAGGTAGTGACTAGTGGGGTGCCACAGTGCTCCGTATGGGGACCACAGCTGTTTACGATTTACGTCAAAGATTTAGATGAATGCATTGAGAATAACACCAGCAAATTTGCTGATGGCACTAAGCTGGGTGGCAGTGTGACATGGGTTGAGGATGTTAGGAGAATTCAGGGTAACTTGGATAGGCTGGGTGAGTGGGCTGTAACTTGGCAGATGACGTTTAATGTGAATAAGTGTGAGGTTATCCACTTTGGGAGTAAGAACAGGAAGGCAGATTATTATCTGAACGTCGTAGAGTTAGGTAAGGGAGAAATACAAAGAGACCTAGGAGTCCTTGTTCATGAGTCACTGACGGTGAATGAGCAATAGCAGCAGGCATTGAAGAAGGCTAATGGAATGTTGACCTTTATTACAAAGGGAATTGAGTACAAGAGCAAGGAAATCCTCTCCCAGAGAGTTGTGGGGGTCTGGAATGCACTGCATCGGAAGGCAGTGGAGGCCAATTCTCTGGATGCTTTCAAGAAGGAGCTCGATAGGTATCTTATGGATAGGGGAATCAAGTGATATGGGGACAAGGCAGGAACCGGGTATTGATAGTAGATGATCAGCCATGATTTCAAAATGGCGGTGCAGGCTCGAAGGGCCGAATGGTCTACATCTGTACCTTTTGTCTATTGTCTATTGTCTATTGAAAATCCTCTCTCTTTCCAATGGCAACACAATTTCACAGATCTACCTGAATAGGATCACAGGACCCTCTGCCTGTGCACTGGGCCGCCACTTCGCAAGAGAGTTAAGAGCTAATGCCAACTCAGAACTCGCACTTTACAGTGGGAGACTATGATAATTAAACATTCCAAATTAGACCACTTCTTCCCCTCACTCCTCCGAAAAGGTAGAACACTGTCTTTGAAGTCTCCCCTCCCTCCGCCCAGATACGGGAAGTTCGAGTTCTGACTCGACCCGCTCCGTTACATTATCCTCCCCTCTGACAGTATGGATAAACCACGGCTCTGCCTCACCTGGGACACCGATATGTGCGGGCAGTTCCACCGCCGTTACGTCAGCGGTCGTCTGAACTGAAACAAGGTCTGGGCACCCCATTTTATCAAAATTCCGCACTCTAACCTCAACTTCCCAAGCAGCACACTGTACTCAAAATTCGAATTAACAATTCAACTCGGGTACGAATATCCACCGATATCCGATATTCGTACGAATATCGGGTACGAAAACTACTAAAAGAGAAAGATGAATTGTGAGGGCGGAGTAGCCAGAAATATTAAG